>NC_079505.1:3753735-3843323 GCF_030052815.1 Hevea brasiliensis
GTAAAATTTTAAGTTATTTTCTTAAATATATAGCATAATTTTATGAGTTTATTTGCATGTTTTAACTTTTTACATATAACTAATTCTATTTTTTTTTTCTCTTGTTTCACATGTTAGTAATTGTGTGAAATTAATAAACATAAACAATGAAAATATAATAAAAAATAAAGTGATACCCTAAAATTTTATATAGTCATAATTTAAAAAATTTAAAAATCACCGCAACATGCGGACAAACGACTAGTTGATTATAATTCTCACTCTATTTTTCAGGTATCCTCATAATGCAATTTGTTATTTTTCGTAACACGTCACAGCAAAATCATATCAACAATAAATAATTATTTACACAAAATAAATAATTAATGCATATAAAAATATTTACACAAAATAATTATTTTTAAGATCAATAAAAGGAAAAATTATTTATTTACAAAAAATAAATAATTTCAATCAATTATAAAGACTTAAAAAGAAATTAAAAAAGCTAAGAAAAATATTGAGACAAGTTTCATAAATTTTTGATAAATAAATAATTTGTTATGAATTTTTTTAAAATAATTTATTAAAAATAGATAAAAAAATAAAAAAAGTCCCAAATTTTTTTTTAAATTATAAATAATTTTAGAAATTTTACGAAATGTTCCGATGAAAAAATTTGCTCCAAAAGCCCTATTTTAAAATTTTTGAAAATTTATCAAAGCGTCAAAATAGCATGTCGTGTTGCCCCAAAACGATGTGTCATTTCATCAAAGTACGTACCGTTTGGTGTGGGTCTTCTCCAACCTCTAAAATGGGGTTCTAAAACCAGGAAAAAATGTGATTTTTTACTAAATTTGGGTAGCTATATCTTTGTCATACTTAATCCAAATAAGGCAATCTAATGTCTACTTTCTAATGATATAATTTTCATATACAGACACGAAGCACACAGGAAGATATTTACACCCAAAATGGTGTCCATGAACATGTATAAGAATCTAGAAATCTATGGCTGATTCAACATGATTTTTCCCCCATTTTTAGAGAGCCATAACTTCCACATTTCTAATCCAAATTGAACATGCCATATAATGTTGGAAAGCTTGAAATCTCAGATTGACAATGGTAGAACTTACACGCTCAGATTCAACATATACGGAGAGACATCAGCACCCAAACTAGGGCTCATGATCATTTTTGTGAAAAATCATCCAGAACTTGAACAAAAATTCTAGAAACTATTTAATCTATTCTAACACGGATGAATTTTGATAACTGTCCTTGAATTTATCTAGTTATAATATTACAATCCCTCAACTTAAAAATGTAACGTAAAACCCCATCAACTTTCAAGTTTTACATAATAAAATCCCTCTAACCTCCAATTATCTGTTTTTCAGTTAGACGCTGACCTGGACAGTTTCAATATGAAGCTTAGTAAGTATTTCTCTTTTCTCTCTCAGGCCATGTATAAATTAAATCATTCTTTTCTCTATAGACAGAATAATTTTTAATGTATAGAAAGAATAATTTTATACTTTGCATAAGAGATGAGAGAGAAATATGGGTAAATTTCAATAACTATCCCTGAACTTATATGGTTATAACACTATAGTCCTTAAACTTTAAAACGTAACATAAAAACCCCTAAACTTTCAAATTTTACTCAGTAAAATCTCTCTAACCCCCTAAACTTTCAAATTTTACTCAGTAAAATCCCTCTAACTTTCAATTACTGATTTTTCAGTTGAAAACTGATATGAATAGCTCCCGCATGGCTCTTAGTCAACATTTCTCTCTCCTCTCTTATTCAAATTGTAAAATTATTCTTTCTGCATCTGAAAAATTATTCTATTTAGAGTGAGAAAATGATTCAATTTACACATAATTTGAGAGAGAAAAGAGAAATATTGATTAAACTCCACGCTAGAACTGTTCAGATCAGCATCTAACTGAAAAATCGATAATTAAAGGTTTGAGGGATTTTACTGTGTAAAATTTGAAAGTTGAAGGGGTTTTATGTTACATTTTTAAGTTGAATGACTATAATATTATACTACATAAGTTCAGGGACGGTTGTCAAATTTTATCCAGAGAAATATTGATTAAGAGTCATGCGGAAGCTGTTCACATCAGTTTTTAACTGAAAAATTAGTAATTGAAAGTCAGAAAGATTTTACTGTGTAAAATTTAAAAGTTTAGGGGGTTTTATATTACATTTTAAAGTTGAAAGACTGTAGTGTTATAACCATATAAGTTCAGGAACAGTTGTTGAAATTTATCCATTCTAACACATATAACATAGTAAAAACTGATTGTAGACTAGGAAACAAACAGTTTGACTCTGATACCAATGAAGAAAAACTAAGCACATGAATCCTAACTCATGTATCATATAATTGCTGCACGATCCATAGGCTTATAACGCTAGTCTTAATATAATCACATTAGTTACTTTCATCAATTACATCAATATTTCATGGTTTAGATGTGTACCTTGTTTGATATGAATTTAAAAAAATAATTTTCTTTTTAAAAGAAAGGGGTAAAATAATAGTTTTCATTTTTTTTACCCAAGAATCTACTATTACAAGTGAGGAAATTATTTTTGAAAAAAAAGGAAATTTTTTATCTATAAATTAAAGTTTAAAAAAATTCAAAATTGAGAAGTGATGAATAAAAATAACTCATTAGTTTTAGATATCCTGTGATTTTTAAATTATGTTAATTATTTCAGATAAATTTCAACAACTGTCCTTAAACTTATATAGTTATAACACTACAGTCCTTTAACTTTAAAATGTAACATAAAACCCCTTAAACTTTTAAATTTTACACAGTAAAATCCCTCTAATTTTCAGTTACTGATTTTTCAGTTAGAAACTAATGTAAATAGCTCTCACATGGAGCTTAGTCAATATTTATCTCTCCTTTCTTATGCAAAATGTAAAATTATTCTCTTTACGCATGAAAAATTATTTTATCTATAGAGAGAAAAATGATTCAATTTACACATGGCTTGAGAGAAAAAAGAGAAATACTGACTAAACTTCATGCTGTAACTATCCAGGTCAGCGTCTAACTGAAAAACTCATAATTAGAGATTATAGGGATTTTACTGTGTAAAATTTGAAAGTTGATATTTTATGTTACATTTTTAAGTTGAAGAACTGTGATGTTACAACTATATAAGTTCACGGACAGTTATCAAAATTTATCCTAATTATTTCTTTTGTAGAGATCGCGAGATTTAAAATTTGGACTCTCAGGTTATATCGCAGGGTGCCATGGCCATTGAACTATGCCCTGCCAGCAGATGTTTGAACTTTTGGAATTATTTTCGGAATTGAAAGGTATTGAGTTTAAATTTCAATAAAAAATAATTATAAAAAGTGAATTTTCTCATAAAAAAATTAAATTACACTGCAAAATTAATGAACTTACAAACATGGGAAAACACTTAAATACAATTAATTCAACATTGTGACATATATGTCATTATTATTTTTTTTTTAATTGTAAAAAATGAGTGTTCTTTGAGTGTGACGGTCATAGCCCTTTAGGCTCGAGGCTTAGAATTACTAGTTGATGTCCTTGATTTAACCAAACCCCATAGAAAGGAACTTACCATCAAATCTGAGGTGACACCCAATGAGAAGAACCATTGAACAAGCTACTACCGCCTCCAATTGCACTCCTAGGCATAGACAATATTTAGTCATTATATTAGCTCGAGAAATTGAATTGCGGAGGGATAAGGCTATTTCACTAATTCAACCATCAGACTACCACGCTCGATGGTAAATGCTATTAATTTATTAATCGGGTGATTTTGAAAATAATAATAATAATAACAATAATAATTGAGTTGTTCAATATTTATTTTGTTATATATCCAAAAAATCAATGCATTTTTCTTACAATATAAAAGAAAGTCTTTGCTGCACAAATTCTCAAATACATAAAATTATTATATCTCATAAGAATTAAGACTTTTTAATATTAAGGCTCCATTTGTGTTGTGAAAAACATTTTTTTCATTTTTAGCATTTGGGATATTCAGAGAATGGATCTAAAGAAAATATTTTCTCATAAAAATTAAGTCATTTTTAAGTAAAATAACTTTCTCTTTTCAGAATAATAAATTATTTTCTAGACTTTTATAATTTCATTAATAATAAAAATACTTATATGTACATAACATAAATACTTATTATTAGTTTAATATTACAATTAAATAATAAAAAATATTTTCATAAATTTTTTAAAAATAGTTTTTATAAAAAATATTTTTTATATATAAATTATTTTTCATAAAAAAAATAAATGTTTTATATCTCATTCAAATCTCAATAGAAATTAAATTAATAAAAATAAATAAAAAGAATCCTATTGTAAGTGGTACCATGAAGCCATCAGATATAAACAATTGACAAACAATATCATGTGGAAGTTCAATTTCTGCCATTGAAATAATGGTTAAAGAAAAAGATACCCAGTGAGCTGGATTGATAGTGAGTGGTTTCATTTCCAAGATATCATAGGATTTTCCAAAGAAGCAAGTATTGTTTTTGATGTTTATGCCTCTTTTTTCCTCTCTCACAATCACCTCACTTTAACTAACCAAATTAATAATAATAATAATAATAATAATAATAATAATAATAATAATAATAATAATAATAATAATAATTTAGCCTCCAAATTGGATGTCACTTAATTCATGTAATGACAATCAAAGAATCCACTTTTTCTTGTCATTTTTTTGTTTAAATTAATTATTTAATTGTTGAGTACTTATTTTTATGATTAGAATTTAATTCTTAATATTTTATTCCTATAAGTTTTATATTAAAATCTATTTTTACAAATGAAATTAAATTTTTATCTAGTAGTTTTAATGATTGAGTGCATATAACTTAATATTAAAAAAATAGAAATTCAGACATTGAAAGTGTTTTTATTTTATATATAATTATAATAAACAAAGTAATTGTAAATTTAAATTTTCAAATTGAATGAATTTCTTTAATCAATTTTCTTTCAAATTTGCATAAATATCACTTGTTATATTTTTATAATTTCAACCTTTATATTCAAAATTAATAATTGAGATTTCATTAACCAATATGATTCCCAATTGTTCAAATTTAAAGTTGATTTTCAATAAAATCTTGGCCATCTCCTAAAATATTAAGGCTAATTTTTTTCCATCCTACTAAAATTTTGTTTCTTTAGAATAAATCATTTGTAAGAAAAAAAATTAAAATAATTATCACACAATCAAGTATGAATTTTATTTTTTTTAAATTAAGTATTTTTTTAAAATTAAAAGAATTATTTTTTTAAATATGAGAATTGATAAAAAAAAAATCGATTAAATTGAATTGGATATGTTTCTAATTTTAGAAAAAGGTTTAAGGACATGTTTGATAAATGGATTCTCTATAAAAATCTTATTAAATTTCTTTATAAATACATATCATATTTGGTATGAGTAACAATTCATTTGAAATTACATATAATTAAATATATAAATTTAAAAGTGAATGCAAAATTAATAAGACTACAAATTTAATTCTATTAAAACAATAAATTTTATTAATAAAATTAATTTATAAATAAAATAAATTTAAAACATAATATAAATCTCAACATCTTATTTAATTAACCTTATAATGTAAGATAATTTTATATTTATTCACACTTTAAATTTATATTTTTAATGGACTTCTGTGTGTTAGGCTCATTCTACTCATTTACAATAAATTTAAAGTTTTAAATGAGTTAGTTGTTTAAAAATAAATAAATAAATAAAATAGACTCTTGAGCCACTAGAATGTCCCTTTCCAACTGCCTTGTAAATGCAGGCAAGTTGTTGCTTTTAGGTATTGATTAAGAAAAAAATAGTGTGAATTCACTAGTTCAACTACTAGTCACCTAATCTTTGAACTTAGTTGCTACTTGCTACTTACAATCAATGTGACCATTTGATTAATTAGTTGAAAGGCTTGAAAATCTAAGGGTAAATTACAATGATGTTCCTGAAGTTTAATAAAACTCACAAATTAATTTTTGATGTAATTTTAGTAATGATTTGATCTTTAAATTTATTTTTGTTAACAATTTGATCCTCATAGTAAAAATCTGGTCATAGCGGCCAATTTGTTAATAAATTGTTAGTAGAAATAAAATTTAAGGACTAATTCATTACGAAACTTACACTATATATTAATTTATGAGTTTTGTTAAATCTTCGAGACTAAAAATTAATGTTGAAGGAGAAAATAATAATAATAAATTTAAAAAAATAAAATAAAAGGAAAAAATGAAATTGAATTGATTTCAAAAGTTTACCCACAATTTGAAATGAAAGAATAGGAAGAATGCAAAGTAATGGTCCTAAATGAGCACACTTTCTTTTGTTTTTTGGTGATTGCCAGCTTGTGTTTTGATGATGATTGTTGAAGTCATAGGACCACATCCCACCAAAACAGATCTCATTAGCTTGGTGTTGCAGAGCTTCACACCTCATTAAAATGTCCAAATTTCTTCTTTTCATGAATACAGATGTCATATCCAAATTAAATATAATACCCATTAGAGGTCATGATTTTACCTACTGAGATATATATATATATATATATATATATATATAGAGAGAGAGAGAGAGAGAGAGAGAGAGAGAGAGAAGATGAAATTGTAATTGATATTTCATTGTGATTATATATAAAATATTACTCTCTTTGTACAAAGTAGACATCATGTATCCCCACCAGTTGGACAATTTTGTGCTATCTTCCTCAGGTTCTCAATGATCATTACAAGCTTTGTGTTGAGCCTATTCACAAAGCACTTGGGCAGCCATCCAGCAGGATCTAGCTGTAAATCAAACAAAGAAAAAAAATATAATATTATTTGGTTTAAAGATTTTTCTGTTTCTGGAAAAACAGGTTTAACCCTCAATCTCAAATAGACTTAAATGAACTGTAATGCAATGGGGACTGCACATAGGTTGTTCAATTACCTGAACAACATAAGTGACCATACAGGAGTCATCTTCAAGCTTCTCCACAACCCATCCTGACTGAAGCAATAGTCCTCTGATTGCATTATTTTGCTTAGGGTGCAATCCTGCAGCTATCTCCTTCGGCAGCGAAGCTACTGCTACTACCTACAGTTTGTTCAAAGAAACAAAACAACCAAGTTCAAATATTGAAGGAAGCGTTCTTTTCATTGCATAGTTCTCTCTATTTTCTTTGTCATACTCACCAAGGTTCCATCTTCCATTGTTTCGCGTCGCTCATATACTATGAATTCTCTGTTTCTGAAGAGAGGTTTAGAGTTCTCTCCGAACCTGAGGCGAATTATGCACAAATTTTCTTCGAGATCTTTTATGTATCTTGCTTCCACCAGGTCAGGATCCCATTGCTGATCTAACCAAAATTGCAATTAAAATTTTATCAACAATCTCAAACACATGTGGAAAGGCCTTAAAAAATTGATTACCCTTGCAGCATCAATGGCATTTGCAACAGTGATGAATTGTTGTGGAGAGACTGATTTTAGCAGCCACCTGCTACGAAAGGTGTGGAATGAACCAGACCTGCGTTTTGATATCTCAACCCCATTGTCTAGGGTTACAACCTTCCATCCATCATTGCCATTTCCAAGCCTGTTGGAGTCAGAAGCTGATAGCAAATCCTGTATGCAGCTTTCGCTCGCAAAGTACACGTACCTTCTTAGAGAGTCCTCACTAATGGACCTGCGAAAAAATTCCAAATAAAAAGTAGAATCTGAGGGAGCTATAATCAATGTAACAGTGTCAAGATTAGATAAGAAAGATATTTAGTACTTACCAGGACCTGCTGCTACCTGTTGGACTGTTCATTGCAAGTTTCGAGAACAGTTACTGGGAAGCCTTCCTCTCACTTCAAGAAAATCAAAGATATTGTAAAGAGTATATATGGTAGAGAAAGGGAGAGTTGGAGGTTAAGGATTCTTAGAGAAAGAGGCAGAGAAGTGTAAAATAATGGGAAGTGGGCCGAGGTCATTGATGCACATGCAATGCCAGAGGAAGCTCCATGATTAGAAATGCACGTCTCTCTCTTACAGAAAGATAAAAGAAGGATTCTTTTCTTGCAAAAAAGCAGCAAGAACCGAGGGTAGGGAAGATGCTGCACATGGAGTGTTGGTGGGCTTTTAAAAATACAGCAGAGAGAGGAGGGAAAAGGACTTAAAATAAAAACCAGACTAATAAGACTAATAGAGTTTTTAAATCTCTATATTATCCAAAACCTTTTGCTTGGTTATGGGTGACATTGACCCTACCAAAAACAATCTCATGACTTCCTCCAGCACATGCCATGGCCAAATTTAAACTCCCGAGCCAAACAACAGAAGGACAAATCCGGACCAAATTGTAAGTCCCTTGCATAGTATGGTTATTGTACTATCTCATCAAATCCATTTACATTCCAAGCACTTGCAAAATGTTAGCATCTGTTATTTTGAGATGATTATACACATAAATAATCTTCTGTTCTGCTAACGGAACACAAGATTTTGGACCAATTCCACTCATCATCACATGCTTGGAAAGTAATGCTATGGTAAAAGACACAAAAGTGAGTCTTGGTTTTTAGCAGTGGTCCAAGAATAAAAGAATATGAGCATCTTTTAGTAGTATTAATATAAGAAAGTTGACACAGCCATATGATCAAATGGAAACACGGATTATTTCCTGTTACATACAATAACAATTGAAAGTTACTTTCGGAAAATAAAAAGAGAAAAGGGATAATCAAAGGGGAGTTTGTTGAATTATTAAAGAAAAGCATTCTCATTTCTATCATTACTGGTAACAACTAAGGAAATAGTGAAAAAAATTTCAGCTCCAAAATAAACTATGATGTTGACATTTTGTGCTTTAGGAATCCTTTAGCCTTTAGACTTTCCACCGTGTCCTGGATGGCATCTTCAACTGGAGTGAAAACTAGCCCCATCTCAATTAATCTCTTGGCAGCATCTTTGCAAGTTGTCAGGCCCGGTTGAGTTTCCCCAACAAACCTGTATGTGATTAAGAGTCAAGAACATGCACTTACAAAACCAAACAAAAATCTTAATAGACAAAAAGAAAGGCCACATTCTTCGAATTTGATAATATCAATAAAAGAAATAATAATAGAACTTGGTGGTGCTTGCATGGTCAAGAAATAATAATGAGATAAACCTATATTTTCTGTTAATGAATAAATTCTCCCCCTTGGTTTTATTAAACAAGATCTACAGGTTGTACTGTTTCCTATTTACATGCATTATCAGATAACCTTTCTCACAGTTAGGCCTGCCCAACTAGCCGAACCAGACCAGAATCAGCAGTTGCGGTAACAAGGTTCAGGGAAACCAGAACAAAAGGGCCCTGTGGTTCCGATTCAGTTCCGGTTGGATAAAATCCAACGGTTGAAATTTTTTTCATTTTTTTTTTTAAATCTAGTTTTGACTTAGACCTAAACCAGCCAATTTCAGTCCGGTCAAAGATGATTTTGATCAATCCGGTTTTGACAAGTTCCAATTTCAATTCTGAATTGAACCAGTCCAGTTCCATTTCTTAACCATCCCTTGGCCAGGTCCAATAACAGTTGTCTAGGAAAAGAAAAAAGGATCTACCATTCATAGAAAATCTAACGCTATGTTTGCTGTTAAAGCACTTTTCATGGAACCAATCATGGCCTCCCTTGAAAAAAAGAATGAAATTGAATAAGCAACGTAATGATAAAAAAGATAATCATAAGAGATAATTGGATGTTTGATAAAATTTGATGCCTACCCATTTGACACAGATATGCCAATCATTAATTTCTTTTCAGTAACGGGGAGGAAGACAAGGAAGTTAACTGTTTCAAGTCTAACCTCATGCATTACAGAACAAGCATCTAACCATTGGATTCTTGAGCTAATGGCAGGTATGCCATTCAACTTTAATCATTCAAAGCGAGTAGAAAAACACATAATAGCAAGTTTTTATATGTGATTAATTCATTTTCTCTAGGCTAAATGGTGAAAAACACACATTTAGATCCATTAGCACTAAGCTCCAAACTCCAAAAGTATAATGTCATCAAGTTGATAAATTATTTCATAAGAAGAAAGCATAATTAAATTTCATCAAGATTAGTGAATTTCAATTTGTATCATAAAATCACAATTTTGGTATTGTTTCAATAGGGTTGTTAATGCTAAACTTTTGAATGGATTTCAGTAAACTTTTCTGTGTTGATTAAAAATAGCATATTTTTAATTGTACAATTATATTGGAAAAAATTTACTTGATTATCATATTTAAAATTCAGATGACATCATAAAGAAAGCAACATAGACCTTATTGAAACAAAACTAAAGTTCAACGATTTTGCTGATATAAATTGAAGTTCAATGATAATAGCAAAATAAGTGAAAATTCAGAAATTATGATTGGAACTAACCCAAAAAAAAAAAGGATCTATAAAACATTCATTCTCCACCAATCAATGAATAAATAATTTTTCTTAACTTCCTTTACTATTTTTGACATAAATCATTAAAAGTGAACACTAGTAAACAGAACTATGGATTATCCCAGAGTTATTTTCTGTTCCTTTTTCTTTTTCTTTTAGTTTCAAAGTTATTAATATGCATACGATATGACTTGTGAAAATCTTCATCATAGACAGGAAGCTTCAAAGAGAATACGAACCATAAAGCAAGCTCCAATAGGACCATTTGGAAAGCATCTGATACAGCGCAAACTACAAGCAACAACAGTGCTTAACGATGCATCAGAAGTCTTTATTGCACAATTACTAACAAGAACTAACTTAGTGGAGCTTCAAGGGATGAGACCAGGTCAAACGAGAGGTGGCACTAGACAAAAGTGGACACATTTAAGCAACAAAGAGGAGAAGGGACTTGTCCAATCTTCAGAAAGAAGTGGACCCTACAAGGCTGGGGAGAGAAAAGGTATATGATCACCACCAAAAGACTGAAACTGAAACGGGAGGAGCTCTCATATTTGCACAACAAAAGCACCATAAGTAGACAATCACAAAGAAGACAAGGCCACGTGACAACATAGACCTTAGAAAGATTTCATTATTGAAGAGATAAAGCTCACCCCATGGCCACCTCCGTATCACATGTAGTGCGATTATTAGAGTCATCTAGGCTCATTATATCGCAGAGTGGATTGCAGTCCTGCTACAAGAACTTCCACTAGTGAAGCACTGTTGTGTTTCTTTCTAATTCTATTCATTTTTTTATTATTATAGCAAGGTAGTATTTCGTGACAATTTTTACATATTGTGCTAACTCCACCTCTCTACTCTGAACTAGGGGAGATCATCCAAGAATAGAAGTTTCGCAAAAGAATAATTTAGCCATAGGATTCAAACTTTGATAAAAAAAAAAGGTAGCACCCACTTGTTAACCATGCTAACTGAACTAAACCTCAGCATTTTTAAAGATACTTCCCAAAGGAAGCCATCAATCTTCTACTAGATGGACCTGGATGAGCAGGTCCAGCAACCAACGTGCAAAACATAGAAATATGTTTCAAAATGAAACCTTATATATAGATATATTACCACATTTTTGGGGAAAAGCCCCTTACCCCTTCAATATACAAGTCAATTTCTCCACTTTGCCATTTAAAATTGTTGAACTTTTTCTTTAAAATTTTAAATGCACATAAGACTAAAACCACGAACATGACAAGAATAAAAGCACCAAAACTAGATGTTCTACAATGCATCCTCCCTCAGTCATGATTACCACCAACCAATACTAATAATGACACTAACAATTAAAAAACAAATGTAATAAATTATGAATATGGAAGGAATTATGAAATCTTCGTTAAGTTTTCCAAAAAAGATTTTAAAGTGGCTTATTTTGGAGACATAAACTAGCAAATCAGCTTTTGTATTGTGACTCTCAGCTTCTATATTGCCATAGCCCGTTATGGTCCACATTAATCTTTCCGACAAAGACCTGCATTACTTGAGGCATTGAATAGGAATAGTACTTCTTAGATATCCTTGTAAATTTTCTGTGCATGTAAGTGTTTGTGTAGGAATGAGAGCGACATCAGTCACTTTATTTTTTTATTTTTTTATTTTTTGGATTAGTGGAGACAATAATAACTGGACAATTGCTAGACAGCAAAGCCATGATATCTGACAAGATGGTGTACAAAAAAACAAACCTGTGAACAGGAAACTCAGGGAAGAGCTTGGAAACCCTCTCTGCAAAATCACCAAATTGATAAATACCATTTGTGCAGAGATATCTACCAGAAGCAGTAGGAGTCTCAAACAGCAAAATTTGTGACTCAGCCACATCTTTGACATGCACAGCTCCCAACCAGTGATATTCCTGAGTGTCTTCTGATCCCTCCAACAATTGCTTCAACACAGCACAGCTAGCATTCAGACTAGGCTGCAACAGTGGGCCTAGACATGTAGCAGGATGGATTGTCACCAGATTCATTCCATGCTTCTTTGCAAAGTCCCACGCTTCTTTCTCTGCCAGTGTCTTTGACACTGGATACCACTTCTGCCAAAGCCAAGTGCCCAACAAGTGAGCATAGAAAGAAACTAATTTTTTTTTTTTTAAATCACATTTGATGCACAACCCATAAACATAAGAACAATGAAATCAGGATTTCATGGAAGCAATCATAATCTTTATGGGTAAATATTGTTCTTCTACCATCACATGAATTGAAACGCAAATACTGAAACAAATCATGAGCAATAGAAAGAAAAGATAAGCAAGTGCCCACCTGACGAGACTTGCAGTAATCGATGTCAGTCCACGACGACTCATCAAACACTTTACCGGCCGGCCAATTAGGATTAGGAACCAACGCCGAAATAGACGACGTGACCACCACGCGCCTCACACCGAAGTTCTTGGCAGCCTGCAGCACATTAATCGTGCCCTGCACCGCAGGCAATACAAGCTCCTTCTGCGGGTCCTTAGGGTCCTCTAGTGTACAGGGAGAGGCCACGTGGAAAACCCCCCGACAGCCCTCAACGGCCTTGGCAACGGCGTCGTAGTCAAGAACGTCGGCCTCGAAGATACGAAGTTGGACGTTAGAGTAGGCGGCGGAAGGGAGGAGGTGGAAGAGGTGGGAGGCATCGGAGGAGGGGTAGATGGAGGCGTGGATGGTGGTGTAGCCATGGGTTATGAGGGTCCGGACCAGGTAGGATCCAATGAAGCCATTGGCTCCAGTGACGCAGACTGGCTCTTTGTTTTGGATCGACATGGTTGTTACAGCTAGGAATGAGCTCTGACGTGCCTATGAGGACTAGCGACAGCGAAATAAATTCTTAATAAATTGAAAATAAATAATCTTATCTATGCATATAAAAAAAAAAAATCTTATCCATAATTTGAAATTCTAATGACATTTTTTTTAAGAACTCTAATTCAATTCAAATTAAGAACATTAAATTAAATAAACCTTTTAAAAATAATAATAATAATAATAATAAATAAGTTAATAATTAAATTAATAATATTAATTTAATTATTAGCTTAAATATAATAAAATAAAATATGATATAATAATAAAACTTAAAAAAGTATACATAGTTTAAAGTTTTATTTAAAATTAAAATAATAAATTATTATATGTAAATTATCTCATAATATTATTTCTGTTAAAGTTTTACTTTTTTAAAAAAAAAAAAAAACAAATTGATTGGCCTTTATTGTAATCTTCTTTATCATTTAAAGATGACGTTGATTTTTTGTGTGGTGGGTCTGTATTAGTTAAGTTAACGTAAAAGAAAATTATTTATGAAATTACCTATCAGGCACAATTTCTCCAATGTACTCAACAATTTAAAATTTTCATAATAAATTTTAATTTTTATCATATTCACTTATAAATTTATAAAATATATCTTGTAGCCTATTTTATATATATATATATATATATATATATATATATATATATATATTACTCTTACTATAAAAAATATATTTTTTATTTTTTTAATAATTATAAATATATTTATTACAGATATAAGCGAGTATATTAATTAAATAAAATAATTATTAATTAATGAGTGAATAGAAAATATGTAAATTTTATAATTAAAATATATTTTCTATATTTTTTTAAGAAAAAAGTTTAGGTGGAGTAAACTCCCGCAATCCGGGTCTTAGCCTTAGTAAGATATTACAATGAAATTTACATATCGCTCTAATTGGTAGGACTCAAACTCTCTTTTTTTATTTTTTTATCAAAGATAATTTGGAGGGTATTTGGTTTGAATTATAAGTCAGTCAAACCTGCTTGCAAGTAGAAAGTAATGAATAAATTATTATTTGATTTGACTTATAAATTAAAGAAATTACTAAAAATAAATTAAAAATCATAACTAAGGTATCTTTATTTATGACTTATTAATTTATTTATTTTTAATCAAGTAAAAAATTATATTATCTTAATAATTTTAAAAATATCAATATTATTATCATTTTAACAACTACAATACTTAATGGTATATTATTTTTAATTATTTTGATAAATTAAATTCCTTATAAATATCTTTTAACTAAATACTTAAATTATTTAAAAATTAATTTTAAATAATTTTATTCAACATATTAATTATTTATTTTTAAATTAATTTATAAATTAAAATACATATTTAAATAAAAAAAATAAAACTAAGTAGTCAAACTAAATATCCACTTAATGTTGATGGTTGTAATTGTGAGTAGGATCTTTGCTTGAAAAAGTAGGAAGCTTTTATGTTATGGTCAAAATGCTCCTCCAGATATGTAAAACAGATAGATTAGATTTTGATGATTTATTATAAGGAGACTCATGTAAAATTTACTATAATAAATTATTATTATAATAAAATTATTATTGTATTCTAAAATTTGTCCCATTGAAAACCTCTACCACCAACTCTGCTAATTTTTTTTAAATGTCTTAAGGCCTTTTGAGCATTATTATTAGAATTATTATTAAAAAAATTATTTATATATATATATATATATAAAATAGAGAGTATTAAAAAATAATTTAAAATTAAATTTAATAAATTTTAATAATAAAAATATTAAAATAATAAAATAATTTTTTTAATATTAAATAATATTTTTATTAAAAAAATAATTTTAAATATTTAAACATAATGCGAAACAGAGACTTAAGCATATCCATCATCTACAAACTATAGAAATTACATGAGCCTATACATATAGTCTTTCCTGTTGACTTTAAATTTGAGAAAATTAATATATTTTTATACTAAAAATTTATATTCTTCACTCTACAGTAGTAGAAAGAAAATATCTTAATAAGAGTAGGACAGTTTGGCCCACAATTCTTATAAAAAAAATTATTATTATTTTCCATGAAACTAATTAATCTAGCTTAAATTTATAACTATAATAAAAATATATTTTTTTTATTTTAATACAACATATATATTATGAAATAGAGAAATTAATATATTATATGGGCAAAATTAAAAATAATATATTATGAGGGCTAATATTATTTATAAAATTCGAGAAAAATAAAAAGGAAAAAAGAATTTACCTGTATGTTCCAGCCTTGACATAGATACAAAATCACAATTTGTCATTTGATGGAATAGAATCAAATAGCAGATTGAACACTTGTAAATTTGTCATGCCCTGACCCATCAATAAAGATTGATACAGAACGTAATGTTTACTATCTATGCCAATGAAGCAATTTCCCATTGGCAAGTTCTAAGTGAGAGCTGCCTACCAATTCAGCAATCCGTGAGCTTGAAATCCATTAGATATTAGAAATGAAAACTAAACAATGTGATTAGAAAAGGAAACAGGGAAAGGGAAAGATAACCCCAAGAGAATCACTCGAACGCAAACCATGTAGCTCAGCAAAAGGAGATTCTAGCAGATGCAAAGTAGGAGCTAGCGATTATGCTATCGAAGCCAATCACGCAGCACAATTATTTGCTTCCCAGAAGACATGCATTACCTTGACAATCCAGCTCTGAGAAAGGAGATCTTTGATACGCAACACTATTGACCGAAGATGGGCTCCAAATTGCAAGCCAAATTCCATACAACGAAAACCTCTATCCCATGCAAGAGTAAGTCCCTCGACAACTGCTAGCAATGCAGCTCCAAGCACCGCACAACAACTAGTTTTTTAGCGAAACCAAAATGTCTGCCTCCATGACTGCTTCGAGACACCCCCATAGGAAGCTAAGAAACTTCCTGCACTGCGCCATCAACATTAAGCTTAACAAATGGGAACCACTAAGGGCTCCATGCCACCAATGACATATGGCTAGGCTCAGGGAGGGATGAAAATGGGTAGGGTAACCGCAAAAATTACTTTATTTCAATTCGAATCTAATTAATATTTATATCATTTGAACCTATCTCAAATTCAATTAAAATTTATTCTCAACTATCCAAAATTCATTTCAAACTGCATTATTATTACCCAAATTTATTTAATTAATTTATTTTAATTAATAATTTACGTTATATATTTTAATTAATAATTTATTTTTAAAATTTAACAATTCTATAAAATGTTTAAATTCTATTTATTTAAAATATAATCTACATATATATAATATTTAATAAAAAAATATATTTTATATATAATTATTTATATAAACGAATTCGGGTAATGGATATCAAGCAAGCAAAATCTAAACTTACCATGAGTATTATTCCTCAAATCTAAACTTATCCCAAAACCAATTATATAATACCCAAACTTGTGCTGCTATAATTTGATCGCGTTGGGTACTTACAAATACCCGACCCATTACTAATTCTAGCTAAGCTTAGTTTTCATTTTTTTATATGATTTTTTCTTTCCATTTTGGAATAAGAAATTATACTTATTTGTACTTCTCATTTTAATTATTTCCCTAAACTTCATGTTATAAACCAAGTCATACTAGAGAAACTTTCCCTGCACTTGGGATAAAAATCAGCCAAAAAAGAGTATTCCTATTCTAGTTTTCAAAAACTATCAACTCAGCCAAACAAAAGAAAGAAAAATTCAAATCAAACCAGATAATAACAATTTGAAATTTAGCTTCTTTGTTAACCATTTCCACACAATTATAATTTGAAATTTAACCGTCTAATCATATTTTATGTTACTATAATAATTTGCAACCAACAAAAATTAAAAGCTCAATATATCTTTCGGCCTTTACCTTTATCTAAAAAGTTATTTAACACCTTATCTTGACCTTATTAACATTTGACACCTAAACTTTATAAAGTACAATATTTAACTTTACGTGCATACATGACTTACACTTTGACATGACATTTCATTACACTTTTTTATAAAGTTTAGAGGTTTAATGATTATACTTTTATAAAATTCAGGTGTCATCTCAAAAGTTAATACTTTTGTAAAGTTCAAGTGTCAATTGTTAACCAAACAAAGCTCAAAGTGGCAAATGACTTTTTAGGTAAAGATCAGGAGCCAAAAAATATATTAAGACAAAATTAAAAACCAACTCCATATAGTCTACCTCGCTGCTTATAATTGTTAAAACATAATTCTAAGATACAAAATACAAAAAAAAAAAGGGAAAAAATCTTGGAGGAGACAAAAGTAGGAGATTAGGGTTTCTAACCTTAGAAATAATGCAATTTCCATTGCTATCAAATTCCTTCCTCAGCATTGGCTTGTGTTCTTCATGCGCCATTCATTGGTCCCCTCTCAACCTCCATTTAAGGTATCAGCCTCTTTATCTTCCATGTCACCTTCCTTTATTCCAAATCCTAGTGGAATTTGGAGAGAGGCATTTTCCTAATTAGATTGGGATGATAGAAGGTTATTTCCTATATTAGGGAGAACTCTTATTACAATGTTATTTTTAAATTGAATTGAATTCCTAATTATATTAGACTTGAGGAGACTAACACTATATATAGGAATATTGTGAAGAGATTATTTGGCAAAAAGAGCTTTTGCCCATTGAAGAAAGTGACTTTTTGAGCATGGAGAGGGACTTTTGTGCATGGAAGAAAAAGCTTTGGTCCAAGGTGGAAAAGGGCATAGAATTCAAAATAAATGAATTCTTGTCCATTGATGAAGGACTGTTACCCATATAGTTAAAGACATCATTTGTAGTGTAAAATGTAGTTTAAATAGTGCATATATTGGTTATGTCCAAAGGAGAATGAGGGAAACTAAGTAATGTATTTACTATAAGCAGTTGTTATGAGTATTTTCTTAGGTTTAATTAGGCTGATATATAATATAACTTTGAGCTTACAAATGATGATTTTATTTGAAGATAGTGACTGGTGGTATACCTGTGGACGTATTCCTATGTTGAAAGGGTGAACACCACATAAATATTAGTGTTTTTAACGTTTATTTTGTTTCTTTTGCTATGCTCAACAATTGGTATGGAAAATCTTAGCGAGTTTAGTTAAAGGTGGAGCTGATTTGACAAGTCCATGTTGACATTGACAACTTAGAAGATGCAAGCTAAAGTGGTGGAAAGTTGAAATTAAGATAGAGCTCTTGATGCAAAATCAAAAAGCTTGATGACACGAAGTTACATCCAAAATAAATACTGTAGAGATTGAAGATTTGAAGGGTGGTTCAAGTCTAAGCATAGAGATTTGATGATTGAAGACACTTAAGCATTCCAGGTATGTAATGATAATGGATTTTGAGTCAACATGGTTTGTAACTCAAAATTCTAATGGGATTTGGACATAGACTTTTTCGTAATTAGAATGGAAAGATGGAGTATTATTTCCTATATTAGGTGGAAGTCCTATTATAGTGTTATTCCCAAATTGAGATGAATTCCTAATTAGATTAGGGTTAGGGGGCTAACATTATAAATAGGATTATTACAGAGAGCTTATTTGGCTTTTCACCAATTGCAGAAAGGAGCTTTTGCCAATTGCAAAGAGGGGCTTTTGATCCATTAAGCAGACTAGCTTTTTGAGCATGGAGAGGGGCTTTTACCCATGGAAGGAGAGACTTTGATCCGAGGTGAAAAAGGATATAGAATTCAAAAGGAAAGAATTTTTATTCATTGATGGGGAGCTATAGCTCATATAGTCAGAGACACCTTTGTGTTGTATAATATAGTTAAAGTAGTAAATATATTGTGTTATATCTAAAAGAGAATTAGAGAATTAACTAATATATTTACTATGAGCTGTTTATTATTTATTATGAGGATTCTCTTAGGTGTAAATAATTTGATGGGTAGGATAGCTTTGACCTTGTAAATTATGATTTTATTTAAATATAATGGAAGATAGCATGCTTGTAGACATAACTCTATGTTGAAAGGGTGAACTATGTAAATATTGTTATGTTATTTGTTTGCCTTATTTCTTTTATAGTTTTACACTTTCACAATGTGCAATAATTACATATTATAGGGAAATTACAAAAAAAAAAAGACCTTTATGATTCTAGTCCTTTTTAATTTAGGATCTGAGGCTTACTTCGTGGCAAAGAGGTACCTTATGGTAACACTCTATTAGCAATTCACGATTTTTGGCCAAACGCCGTTAGACCTTGCTGATGTGACTTAAAAAATAATTTATGACATCTATAATTGATCAAGGAGCTTCCTTACACATATATGAGATACATATATGTCCTTATTAAAATAGTTAAGTTTTTGCATCAACTTACAACCTTCTCGTTCACCTATGCAACTGATCAAGCAAAATTTAGAAACATTCTATTCTACCTTAATTTTCCCATAGAAAAACAGAGGAGTCCATTGGTTAAAGCCATCACTCATGCATCAAAATGGTCTTCTTATCACAACCTGATTCCACATACTAGACCGACACTAGGATCTGGGCTAGCATAACGCCCCCAAGGCCCGTAGTAAGACTCACTATTCCCAAACCCATAACTAGAGCCAAAATTAAGGCCCAACATGAAAATAAAATAAAATATTATATTTTTTATTTGGGCCAACCTAACCCGATAACCATCAAAAACCAAAGCTAGGGGAGCCCAGCTCAATCCTCAGACACCATCATGTACAAACTATTTAATATCATAAAAAATTTTCATTAATTAATACCATAAATACATAACCTAATGTCACAACGGAGTTCTAGTTATTAAATAAATAAATAAATAAATAGATACAAGAAACTGTTAAACTAAGAAGCGCAACCTGCGGAGGAAAAATGTAGGTTAGACTCGAAGAAATAAACTCGCTCCTCCTACAACCTGGGGAAAAATATTTGAATAGGAATGAGTATTCGACTCAGAGAGTTTAGATATTGATTATAGATACAATTTTTATAACTATCTAAGACTAATGCAATCCTACTATGAAATTCACATCTAACACATAAAATAAATGATTCACCAAATATTTGCACGAGAAGTTAATTTGGAGCTACTCACACACTCAGTGTATCACATCAATATATACATATGTGAGCTGATTCCTTATACAGCTCTCTTAATCCAATACCTACCGCTATGGTCAAGTCAAGTTGGACTTTTGCTTAATAATCCAAGTGTAAGGGTCAGCAAGATCAACTCAATGCTGTACTCACGTAGACTTATCCATATATATAAGGATCGAATTCCAGCGAGTCAAGTTCCAGCCGCAACTACCCATCCTACCACATCCATTTCCACACCATACTCACGCCAACACACAAACACAACTCTAAATTATCCTTAAGGCGGTAATCACAAATAAATAATAATAATTAAATAAGCAACAACCACAATACTCCTAATATATTAACTATTTATATGCATAATTAAATATTTATAAAATACATGAGCATGCTAGATATATAATTAATATTGAAATTACAAAAATAGTTAATATCCAACTCACAGATTGGTCGACCCGATTGCAGCTAGTCCGACTAGTAAGAGAAGAAAGGCTAGTCGGCATCAATTACCTAAACAGACACATTGACCCCTATCAAATTTATTGACAAAAATAATTAATTAATCTAATCAAAGAAGCAAAAAAATTTCTTAAGATCTTACTGAAATTTTGGCAAAGCCTCCTCTATAATTGGACCTAGTACCTAAAAGAAAAAAGCAACCACAGTAACCAATAGGGCCTTAGGCCCATAACAATAATTATAATGCCCATCTGGGGCCTAAAAGAATCCTAATCGAAGTTCAATTCTCCAAACTCCAACTTGGGTCCTAAACTCCAACTTGGGTCCCTAACTCCTTTACAGTATAAATATTTATTTTCAACACTTCAAAAATTATAAAAATATTCCTGGAGGTCCTCTACATCGTTCTTATATTAATTAAAATTATTTTTCTTAATTTTACTAAGCCAAGAATATTTTATAGATTTATCAGCTAGCTTAGCAAAAGTGAAAATTTGCACAACTTAAGTTCAGGACTACCTTTGCAAATTCTGCTATCTGGAATGCGTCCGGAACATTTGAAAATGTTGGGATTGACAGTAAAATTGACTATATTCCGAGATAGGCTATTGGGTAGCCAGATCAGGTTAAAACTCAATTTCGGGCACTAGTGAGTTAACATCGATCCGATTGCATCTAAACGAAGCCCATAAATTATTAATAATTATCATATAATTATATTTAATTTACAGGCATCAAAAAAGGTCAAAAATCTCACCAAGCAATTTAGACCATTCAATGATCGCCTTTTTCAAACGATGTCTGATCGGAGCGAGGTTGGTCCCATCTTGAAGGTTTCATCGCTCTGAGTCTATCGGTGGTCTCAGATCGTCAATCCAACAGTCGGATAATTCTAGATCTAATCGAAAAGCTTAAAAAACTCAAAACTTCTCTCCTTTATAACTTTTTCCTCCTACCACCATTTGCTGCAAAATTAGTATATAAAAAAAAAAAAAAACTCTCAAAATAAGCTTTCCAACACCACCAGAATCGTCCTGATCAGATATCGGATGAAATCAAAATCGCGCCTAGAATTTTTTGTTCCTGTGCGTGCATTGAAGGAGGAAATTCCTCCATTCACGCTACTGCTGGCACTGCTTCGACCTGCTGGTGGCTCGTTGGCATTGTGGGGTGGTGGGGCTCCCCTGCCGGTCATTGTTGGTGGCTGATGTCTCGCTGGCAGCTACAAAAAAGGGGGGGAGGGGGGAAGAGGGTGACTAGAGGGAGAGGGAAGAATATGGGAGGGAGAAGGAGAGAGAGAGAGAAAAATCAGTTGGAAATTTTTTTTTTCCTTTCCTGCACACACACACGCTACCCAAGAGTCCTCACTTGTCACTATCACTACTTTTTCATTTCATTTATTTATCTCTTATATATATATATATATATATATATATATATATATACTAATAAATTTAAAAATATCTCAATTAAATTTATCAAGAAAATATATTTTCAATAATAATAATAATACAAATAACAAATAAAAAAATAATAATAGTAATAATAATACATATAAAAATAATATGCATTTAAAAAAAATACCATTGTGAAAATATTAATTTAAAATGATGAATAAAATATCAATAAATTATTAGCTTAATAAAAAAATATTTATTAAAAAAATTAGGTTGTTACATTATTCCCCCCTTAAGAAAATTCGTCTCCAAATTTTAAACAAACAGGGGATATTGAAAAGAAAGTGATTGGAATAAGCCCGAGCGTTTGTTCCTTGAACTTTGCATAGATGATTGAAAGCACTTTTACTTGTATCTGCCCCTGCTGTAGCGTGCTAGATACCATCCTTCGCCTAAAACTAAGCCATTATATCTTGCTACTTGTTGATCTTTTCCGAATATCAAAGGTACCACTATGCTTCTACTGCACTCTAATGAGATATCTTGACATTAGCCTTTGTTCTCTTCTATTTCCAATCTCTATGATGTAAAGATATGACCCATGCTGTAATACCCCCTTATCCGATCTACAGTGTAGCCGAGTAAAGGAATGTCGTATTCTGTGACGAAGAACCTAATCCTATCTTATTCCATTTATGATCAATTTATTTCATCATAATTTAATTAAGAAAATTTTTAAATGGAAACTGCAAGATTTTCCCCATATTATTAACATTTGACCTATTAAAGATTTGACCTACTAACAATATTCATATCATAAAGTCTCATATTTGCAATAATTTCAACATCACCACTCATATTCTCAATTCTCATCCATTTCTATACATAAATTTCTTTCTCCACATTCATTTACAAAATATACATATTTATTATACATCTCAAAATTTAAATTACAAATTTTGTATTTAATTACAATGCATCATGAGCATGCACTACTGTGGCCCATATGGTATCTACCAGAATTATGTGATGAGGTGACAATAATTTCTATTGTAGATCTGCGCCAAAATCCCTATCCAACGTCTATTGGGTCTTATCGCTTGGACCTGCACAAGGGGAAATCGTCGGATAAGTATTTCTGCTTAGTGAAAATACCATATACAAAACAAAAATAATTTCATGCTTGTATGAAGTAAGAAAATGCTCATTTAAATATTCATAAATCATTTTAAGAAGAATGTAGAGTCTATAACATTAAATCTTTGTAGTCATTTTATAATATTTTATTTTAAATTGTTATCTTTATGATCACAACGGGAAGCTTCACTACAGTACTCATAGTAACCTATGACAGACGGTATATAGATTGGATAGTGGGACTCATGACACTGACCACTCGGTGGCTCTGGTCGATTTAACACAGGCTTTTATTCTTGGTACTGACCACTCAGTGGCTCTGACCAATACAACACTAATGTTCATCCTCGGTACTGACCACTTGGTGGCTTTCACCAGTATAACACTGATTTTCATTTTCGGTACTGATCACTCAGTGGCTCTGACCGTTAACATGCCCACTTAGCCAATCCTATACCCATTGTCTACGTTCACTTGGCTCATCTTTGATAATTTCTAGATTTGGTACCTCAATTTTCTTAATAGATTTGGCTAAGGTACAGTAGGAATTAGGCCATATTTTCTTCATAAGAATTGTAGATCTATGTCTTATGTTCATTTTGTCTTTAGAATCATTCAATTTTCATTTGTGTAACTTGAGTTATGGCCATTTTGCCAAAACTGTTCAGGTGACCAAATCTCAAGTTTTTAGGTCACTTTCAGAATCCAGGCAGATTTCTGGACTTACTTTTTCAAGAAAATTTATATAGGTTATAGTCATAATTTAGCATCATGGTCTCCATATGAATTGTTCCCCTGTATTTCAGAATTACACAGGTTCAATATTTGCTCAATTTGGAGTTTTGTAGAGTAAGTTATGCTCAATTTAGTGTGTACTATTCATTTGGTCATTTTTCAAGGTTTTAGAGTTTACATTTTCGAATTCCAACTAACATTTAGGTATCTTTCGATCAGTTTTAGGTTAAGGATTCTTCATGAAAGTTGTTCCTCTATATCGTAGCTTTTCAACGAGGTAAAATTTATCTCATTTGGAATTATATACAATGAGTTATGTCCAGGTAAATAAGACAGGTTCAAATGCATTACTATACAATCACAGGACAGGTTTTGAGCAGTTTTTGGGGCCCAGATTTGGACAAGTTGCACTTTGAATTTGTCATTTTGATCTTCCAAAAAATTATTCCTTTATGTCTAAGATTTCAACAAATCAAGAATTACCTAATTTGGAGTTTCCTAGAGTGAATTATACTTATTCTAATCCGGACTGTCCACAGTGCCCTGTACTTAGGTTTCAAGTGTTGTAACTCAACTTCTAGCAATTAATTCAAGTATCTACACATAAAATTAGGGCAATTTGTCTTCATGAAAGTTTTAGCATATTGTCTTATCTTTAACTTGCCATTAGTTTCACGTCAATTGGAGTTATTTGGCTCAAGTTATGAGCATTTATCTCTACTAGACTCAAGCTGTCTAGATTTCACAGTTAATGCACAAAATCAATTCATTTAATTTCTTCAACAAATCATTAATATTTCTCAATCAATACACATCAAATAATAATAAAACAACCATAATAGTATTAATTAGGCTTCATACTAAGAAAACCCTAATTGTATAAAGCCCTAACTAACTTAGTAATAACTTCAAAATCATGAAATTTTTAGCACTAACCTTGATTTCAAAGCTTAATCCACCTCACTAAACTTTCAATTCACCAACAACTTGATTCTCCTTCTTGGTCTCCCCAAACCAAGATTCCTTATTCCCAAATCTTCTAAATTTCTTTGACTTTTTGCTTGCTCTCTTCAAATGAGGGCTTGATACAACGTTTTCTATCAATTTCCTAGGAAAATTATGGATAAATTCATGGATTTGGAAGCTTGAAATGAAGCTTTCATGGAGAAATGAAGAGAGGGAGTGGACGACAAGGATGGATGGGAAGAAGATGATATTTGTCTCTTATAATTGATATTTATATTATTTAATCCCCTAATGGCAAACTTGTAAATATAGGAAAATGGCAAACTTGTAATTATATTGAAATCCCTAATCATTAGATTTTGACTTTTCATTTAATTATGTTTAATTTCATAATTATGATTAATTAAATTAATCCAACTTCATTAACTTAATTATTCACATTTTTAGTTAATATTGAACCTTTAAATTTAATTGACCAAATTTTACTCTTACCGGGCTTCTGTTCATCTTTTCTATAATACTTGATAAGTCCTTAACTTCGCTTTTTACATTGGTTTTTACTCTGCTTATTTGAACTTATTTCTTTTTATTTATTTGACTTATGAATTCATAATAATATTTTAATTAATCCTTAATTAAGAGTCTTACAAGATCCTACATGGATTGGAGTAGGAACCATAGCCATAGTCACTTCCCAGCGGAGTTACTTATCACTGGGACTTATGCTCATTTAACTGATTTAAACTCCACTTCTTTTATTTTTTTTCTTCAATCTTACTTGGTCTTTATTAATTTAAATTATGACTTCTTGCTTAAATTTAAGCATAGTTCCAGACATCCCAGCCGTTTGGACAGATATTAGTCATCGGAACAGGAGAATGTACGGAGCTACCTATAGCGGGGTGTTACACATGCTGTTTGTTTTGCAAAGCCTCTTGAATTGTCCTTCTAAAATAACTACTTATACATGTACCTTACTCAAGATCATTGGTGATCTTATTTGGCCATTGTAGCTTTAGCAAGACTTTTCTCTATGCTAAAAGCGCTTGTACCTCTCAATTCCATGATATTGTGAACTTCCCACTTACTTTGTACCACTAACAAGGTCCTTGTATCAACTCCTACCTATCTCATTGGTAATCAGATGTGTAGAGTTCCATCCAAAAGCCAAACATTCCTTACACCATCTATTTATATTAGAAAGTGAACTGGTCTCTCCTCTGACATAACAAAAGTTTGTGTATTCTCAAGCCACCCAGTCAACACGACTTATCATTTCCTCGTCCTTTCCTGACAAGGGAGTTTCTTGATTTTTGCTTCAAACTTCTTATTATCTGATGTTCTTCCCGACACATTGGCACTTCGATCGAGGCTCTACCTATGGCACTTTGATTTCCATTCAGGTATGCGTATAGGCTGTAGTAAACCCGATGGAACTTGATGTTCTACCTTGACTTGCTGATATGTCAAGCATTTAGTCACATAGTCAGCTATGTCCTTCTTCATACCAGGCCACCAATAATGAAGCTTCAGATCATGATACATTTTTGTACTTCATGGGTGCATAGCATAAACACTGGTGTGCGCCTCTTTTAGAATACTGGCTTTCAATTCCCTATCATCTGGTACACACACTCTTCCTTTGTAGTACAGACACCCATCTGCTTTCACCTCATAGTCAGTTGCCTTCCCTTCTGAGATTTTGCTCATAGCAGTCATTAACTTCTCATCTACCTTCTGCCCATCTAAAATCTGCTGTAGCAGGTTTGGCCTCACTTGCAACTTAGCCAAAATAGCTCCATCTCGAGCCAAGGATAGACGGGCATCCAATGATCTCAAAGCTATGATGGATTTTCCGCTCAAAGCATCAGCAACTACATTTGCCTTCCCAGAATGGTAGTCAATCACACAATCATAGTCCTTCAGGAACTCAATCCATCTCCTCTATCTAAGATTGAGCTCCTTCTGGGTTGGCAAATATTTTAGACTTTTGTGGTCTGTGTAAATGTAGCACTTTTCACCATACAAGTAGTGCCTCCATATCTTCAGTGCGAAGATAATTGCTACAAGTTCTAAATCATGGGTAGGGTAATTCTATTCATATGGCCTTAGCTGCCTGGAAGCATAGGCGACCACCTTCCCCTCTTGCATCAATACACACCCTAACCCATTATGAGAGGCATCACTGTAGACCACAAAGTCCTTTCCTGACACTGGCTGTGTTAACACTGGTACCTCTGTCAACATAGCCTTCAACTTCTCAAAACTAGCCTGACACTTGTCATTCTAGTTAAATCTGACATTCTTGTGTAATAACTTGGTCATTAGAGTAGCTATTAAAGAAAATCCCTTCACAAATCTTCTGTAATACCTAGCTAGCCCCAAGAAACTTCTGACCTCAGTTGTATTTCTGGGAGGCTTCCATTCCATCACTACTTCTATTTTCTTGGGAACCACTCTAATCCCATCAGCTGACACTCTGTGTCCAAGGAATGCAATCTCATTCAACTAGAAGTTACACTTGGACAACTTAACATATAGCTTCTTTTCTCTCAAGGTTTGCAAGACAATCCTCAAATGCTCATCATGTTCTTCCCTGGTCTTGGAATACACCAAAATATCATCAATAAAGACCACTACGAACTGATCTAAATATGGATGGACGATATGGTTCATAAGGTCCATGAATGATGCTGGTGCATTTATTAGGCCAAAGGGCATCACCATGAACTCATAATGCCCATATCGGGTCCTGAATGCAGTCTTTGGCACATCTGCATCCTTCACCCTCAACTGATGATACCCTGATCTGAGATCAATTTTAGAAAATACTCCTGCTCCCTTCAACTGATCAAATAGATCATCAATTCTAGGCAACGGATACTTGTTCTTCACAATCACTTTATTCAACTGCCAGTAATCGATGCATAACCTCAAAGTCCCATCCTTCTTCTTTACAAACAGAACCGGAGCTTCCCATGGTGACACACTGAGGCGTATGAACCCCTTATCCAGGAACTCTTGCAACTGGATTTTCAGCTCCTTTAACTCAGTAGGTGCCATCTTATAAGGAGCAATAGAGATTGGTGTTGTACCCGGCAGTATCTCAATAGTAAATTCGACTTCCCTTTTTGGTGGCAAGCCAGGCAATTCTTCAGGGAACACATCTGGGAAGTCTCTTACTGTGGGTATGTCACACAGATCTGGCTTAGCCTGCCTAGTATCCACCACATGTGCTAGGTAGGCTTCACAGCCTTTTTTTATCAGTTTTCTTGCAACTGTGGCTTAGATGATATTGGACAAGAAATCTGTCCTTTCCCCTACAACTGTGATCTCATTACTTTCAGAAGTTTTTAAGGAAATTCTCTTCAATTTACAATCAACCATTGCCTGATAACGTGACAACCAGTCCATTCCCAAAATCACGTCAAACTCATGGAAAGGCAATTCAATCAAGTCTGCCAAGAATTCATACCCCTGAATCCTTAACGGGCAACCTTTGTATACCTTGTTCACCACCACACTGTGGCCCAATGGATTAGTGACCAGAATGTCTTGGTCACTCTCCCCTACTAGTATCCCCCTTTTTACGGGTAGGTTGATGCAGATGTATGAATGAGTGGATCCTGGATCCACCAATACATGCACAGATGTGTTGTAGAGGGAAAACATACCCCTGATGACGTCCAGGGCATCTTGCTCCTCCTGAGCTCTCATGACATAAGCTCTGGTAGGTGCTCTGACCTCTGGCCTCTCAGTTGGCTCAGATGCAAGTCTCTGTGATGGACCAACTGCCTCAAATTTACAGGACTTCCTACCCCTTTGAGGTGCAGGGGCAGGTCTATCTACTTGTGCTGGAGTAGCTGTGGCAGTTCTGCCTGGACAGTTCCTTAACTGATGCTCTGTCGACCCACAACCTTAGGCAGGCACCCGTCACTCTCCAACACTCCCCTTTATGCCACTTCAGGCAGTGTGGACAAGTAGAAGATGCTGGGGCTGGTCCCCTGAACACCGTCCCTAGAGAGCTGCCCACTGATGTTGTGGACTGACCTCTCCTAGGTGTGAACTGTGGCTTGGGCCCCTGGGACTGACCCTGACCTTGAGGCTGACCTGAACTCTGAGTAGGTGGACATTTGAACTTCTTCCCAGGTGCAGGAGATGAGCTAGACTGACCTGAGCCCCTCTTCTGTTGTCTCTCTCTCCTGATCTGCTCACTTATTCTAACTTTCTCAACTTTTACTGCAGCTTCCACTAACTTGGTGAAGTCTGTTATTCCCAAGGCAGTGATCATTATCTTTATGTTGTCATTTAGCCCATCTTCAAATCTTTTACACCTTTTGGCCTCATTAGGGACTATCTCACTTCCATAACGGCTTAGTCTAACAAATTTTTTTTCATACTCTACCACTGTCAGCTGTCTTTGCCTCATGTTAATGAATTCTCTTCTTCTCCCTTCTAGATATACACTACCCACATACTTCTTTCTGAACTCTGAGAGGAAGAAGTCCCATGTTATTTGTTCTGGCTGTACTTCACTGGACACTGTATCCCACCATTGATGTGCATCATCTTGCAGTAGAGATACAACGGCTTCTAGGCTTTGCTCTGGGGTGTAGTGGAGTTATTTTAAAACTCTTCCTATTCTGTTCAACCAATTCTCAGCTGCAACAGAATCATCTTCTCTCTTGCCAAAAAAATCAACTGCTCCAAGTTTTCTCAGTTTTTCCAGATGGGATTTCTGCTGTGGAGGTGGTGGTGGTGGCATTACCTCTGCCATTTGTTTGAAAAATTCGGCCATTCACTGAAACATGTCCTGTGGAGGTTGAGCAGGCTCTGCTGGAGCTGGTGGAGTAGGTTCTCCCCTACCCTCAGTTTCAGCTGCTGCAGGTGGAGCATGACTCTCCACTTCCTCCTCAACTACCCTCTGAGATGTGGGGTCCATATCCTAATCAAAATAACAAAGACAAACAGAGCTGCATTAGTGTTACCTTGACTCTTACAAATGCAATGCATGGTATCGACTCGATCTAGACCCAGAAACGCCTAAACCGTGCTCTGATACCACTAAATGTGACACCCCTTACCCGTCTACAGTGTAGCCGAGTAAGATATGCCACACAGTATACCGGAACACCATATTTTATCTCAATTATTTTTATCCTTCTTTAACTTATTTCTTCATGGTTATGAAGTGCAATTTGTGAAATTTAACTCATTTAAGTCATTTATTGAAATTATAAATTCATTTGAGGTTTCGAAAATTTTATAGAAAATCCGGCAGAATACCGGCTAAAAATGGAGAAAACAGTTCTTCGGAACCTGTGAAAAACACTTCCAAAACATTTCCCATCATTCTCAAACTCCATTATATCAACATAATCTCAATATTTCTCAACCATTTCTCAAAAATTCTTCTATTTGTCATTCATTCATTTCACATAATAATCATGTACAAATCACACACAAATACTCAATTTTTATTTATAAACACAAATTACAAACATTTGCATTAATACCAACATATATTACATGAGTTTCAGCTATACATGAGAAAATAAGAGTTTAATTACAAAATACAGACAGTACACAATACCAAAATGGGACCTAGTGTCCTACCAATGCACTGAAGTCTGTGAGGTGACACGGAAACTATGTAGATATGTGAACAAGCCTCACCTAGTCTGTGGTCTGCTGGGCTCTCTGTCAGTCTCTCCTGAACCTCTGCATGGCAAAAAGCAACGCGCTAAGCAATAATGCTTAGTGGTGCCAATAATAAAATAAAAAGAACTAAAAGAAAATAAATATGTAGCGTATATATACTGATGTCTCATGCAAACAAATTTTCGATAATTATTTGTAGTCTATTTATTTGGCACTTGTTATATCAATTATTTCATTAAATTTATCAACTTCTATTTTTGGTTGCCCAAGTAACCTATACTGGATGACTGGATTAGATAAACGGGTAAACTGGCACTGAGTACTGAGTACCTCGGGCAGTTACACCATCGGTCACGTATGTATCTCTCGGTGTGCAATAGAACAGCTGATAAGCTGTAATAAACATTAGGCACAAGGCCAAATATCATCATAATATCAGAATGGCTAAAAGCCATAAAATAACAGAATGGCATAATGCCATGTGCAGTATTGCTAACTGAACCCTATTGGCATGCCAACCTATCTAAACCAATTTTACTAGGTGTACTAGGGCACATTATAAAGTTATTGATTGAATTTTCATGTTTTACATGTAAGTTTACTATTCATTTTACTATTTAGGTCAAATTATTGACTTTCCAATGGATAATAGTTATATAAGTCCTAATCACATAAATTTACCACATTTTGGTTCCCAAAAGTGTTGGCATTAGTTGCCAATTCATACTTCTAACCAATGGAGAATAAATCAAAATTTCAGTTTTTGGGTGCTAGAGTTCACTATTCCATTAGGCCATTCTACAGTGAGCATTTGGCTAAGTGTTCTTAATCAAAGTTATTCTTTATTGTGTCTAGTTACATTACACTTTTTGAATCACTCTATTTGGAGTTTTGTAGCTCAAGTTATGGCCTAAATACCATAACTGGCCGGATTACAATTTTTCCAGAATTTCTAGGCAGAATCAATTCTACAGTTTTTGTACACTGATTGTAGGTGAGTTTTTGGACATGTTATGGTCAAAATTTGGGTTTGTTTTCTTCATAAAAGTTGTAGGGCTATGTCTCAGCTTTCTATCGGTATAAAATTCAGGTCAATTGGGTCTTTCTACACTGAGTTATAACTAAATAAATAAATACTGTTCATTTAGTTATTTTCCAGAGACTGCATATTGGTCACTCGGATTAGGTCAATTTTTAGAGCTTCTTAAGTTGGTTTTCTGGGTAGGGTTCCTTCACAAAAGTTGTGGCACTATGTATCTAGTTTCACCTCCAATTTGCGTTGCACCAATTGGAGCTACACAAGTTCAGTTAAGGCTCTCTAAACACACTGGACTCCAGGAGTCCGGACTGTAGGACACAAGGTAGCCTACCCTTTCCAATATTCAATGACTCAATTCACTTCATATTCAGTTTAAAACTTACCAAATGGTCACTAATTGACCATTAAAATGTTCCTACACCATTATAGGAGCAAAACCTCAATTTGGTCAAAACCCTAAGTTCTCAATTTCTCTATTCTTCCATTAACTTACAATTCAAGGTGCTAAGTGTTAATTTCATATCAAAGGGCAGCTTATATACTCTTTTAATCCAAAGAAATCATCAAAACCCTCATAAGTCCATGGCTGCCGAAAATTGGGTGACACTTCAACATGTTTATTTTTGATAGAATTCACATATCCTAGTTTAGTTTATCATTCTAACAAGAAATTTGAAAGAAAGAGAAAAGGAATTGGACACTAACCTTGTTAGAGCTAACTCCCAAGTTTGCAAAAACTTCCTTTTTCTTCTTCTTTTTGCTGGCTAGAGAGAGTTTAAGATGTAAGAAGCATTTTTTTGTGAAAGAAGCTAGTGGTTTTATGGTGTGTTTGTAAGAGAATTCTAGTGAGAAGGAGGAGCGACAATGGAGGTGTGTGTAGAGAGAGAGGTGTCTCCGCTGAATGGGGAAGAAGAGAGCAGAATTTGTTTCATTAATTTGACTTCTTTTTCCCATTTTAAATGAATTTAAGTGTGTTGTTAATTTGTAATTGGTTCATAAGGTTTTATTGTGTCATTTTTGCATAGGCATGATGTCATAATTGGATATTTGTTTCTATTTTCTTTTTCTTCCTTTTCTACCCATTTTTAATTAATTTTTTATCAATATTTATTCACATTTTATGTTATAATAATTATTTACTTAACTGGACAAGTCGACCAAAAATCATCTCTGAACACGAAATGACTAAAATGCCCTCCATTTGGCTTATTGAGCCAAAATCGTCTGTACCGATCGAAAAAATTTTCTAAGCCTTTTCTTGACATTCTAATGCCATACAAACCTCAATGACTCTTCTCTGGAGTCCAAAAAATTATCTTATGAATTTTCTCCCGGGTTTAGGGCTCCTAGCTGTGAGGACCACAACTTCCCATTGGGTTACCCATCGCTAGGGCACCGGCTCATTTAACTTGGTTGTATTTTATTTCTAAAATTTTTTCTATATTTTTCTTGTTAATATTTGAGTTAATTATGGCTCCTCACTTTAGTCTAAATATTTTTTCAGATGTTCTAGCTATCCGGACTGACACCGGTCACCTGAACAATAGAATGTACAGAATTGCTACAGTGAGGGTGTTACACTACCGCCCCTTGAACCTACCATTTTACCATAACTTGTCCTAAACATTCCTTAGTGTTCCTTTTATACCATTCATTTTTATCTTTTCTCACTTTGTGCCTTTTTTTGAAGATATCTATCCCATTAACATTAACTTTAACCTTTTTATTATTTCTTAATCCTAACTTGATTGCCAACTCCATTACTTCCAAAATTCTAACTCTGTGATTGGTTGCTACTGGCACATATAGCATATAGTATCACAATATAGTACTAACCTACAACTCATTTTATGAAACTCAGGCAATTCACCATGGATGATCCTTCCTGTACCTCCTTCCTAATTTGACCATCAAAATATTATCATTCCCTACTATCCTTTGTAGGGAATTGCTCTTCATGCTTAGATAGGTATTCTTGAACCTATAAGTTCCACTTGAGCTATCATGGTGGTAAGAAATGTGTGTTATACCATAATCCCAGACAAGATACCTTATGCATTCATTTTTCTTGATATAGCCATATCTTTTGCCTACTGCCTTCCAGACTTCAGCCTCAAATCTACCCATGTCTCTTGATCTTCCTCTTCAATTTTTCATCATCTCTTCACAACTAATGCGCTCTATTGTAAGATATCAGTTGTACCTACATTTTGCTGTACTATTGTCTTATTTGACATATCATCTTAGAATTTATAGTCTCTTCTTATTCTCCATTTGTCCTCCATACTTATAATCACTTGTTTAGTGCCCATTATACTTTGCTATATTCTAAAAGATAAAGCATTGATAGATTCTGTAATGTCCCAAGAATTCCGAGCTCTGAATAGTACTATTTCCGGTCTGTGAATAGTATTATTCAAAGCTAGCTCGATGACTAAAATGAGATGGAAATTAATTAAGATAAGCAAAATAAAAACTGATGTGACTATCAGATTATGGACTTGATTGGTATTATTGAAAAAGATAGACTATAATCCGATCAAGGGCATTTTGGTTAATTCACTTAAAGAGTTAACTTTTGACCGAAATGTTAATTAAAATTAAGTGAGATACATGTGTTGGAATGGAACTTAATTAATCAAAAGGGGTATAAAATAATTAGAATGTTAAAAATTAGAATTGGAAATTAATAATTAGCATATTATAAGAATTTAATACTTAAAAAAATATAATAGGATAATTATCTAATAGAAGACAAAATGTTTAATTAAAGTAAATTTACTTTTAAACATCATTATCACCATCATCAACTCATCTTATCTTCATCTTCTCCCAATCTTGCCGTCATTCTCTCTCTCTCTCTCATTCATTTCCTCCATTGAAGCTCCATTTTTAAGCTTCAAATACCTAAATTTCCTCCATAATTTTTATAGCAAACTAAGAGAAAACTTTGAATTAAGCTTTGGATTGAAGAGAACAAGCAAGAAATCCAAGAAATTTGGAAGAATTGTGACGGAGAGGTGAAGACCAATTAAGGTAAGTAGTGAATTAAGCTTCTTTAATTGTGAATTTATGGAATTCATGTTTGATTGTGAAGATTTATATGAAAATTGATTGAAATTTATAGGGGTATTTGAAGGGAGGAATTTCGGTTGGGAGACTAAGGAAGAGGATCAAAGTCTTTGATGAATTGAAGAGTGATTGGGGTTGATTAAAAGTTGGAAAAAAGGTTAGTGCTAAGAATTTCACTAATTTTAGAAGTTTTACTACTTGAGTTAGGGCTTCTATGCAATTAGGGTTTTCATTATATGAGGTCTATTTAATGCTATTTGGCTGGTATTATAACTATTTGATATGAATTGATTGAGAAACATAAACGAGTTGTTGAAGAAACTAAATGAAATGGGTGTTGGATATTATGGGTGAGTCTGGATAGCTTAAGCCCAGGGGAGTTAAATGCTCATATCTTGAGCTACATAACTCCAATTAATGTGAAACCAATGGCAATTTAAAGCTAAGACAATATACTAAAATTTTTATGAAGATAAGTGATGGTTATCGAATCCACCAAAATTTAAATTAACTAAAATTACTAGCTATAAAATATTTTCTGCAGTAAATTGTAAATCCAGGTCGAACCCTAGAGACTGAATTACTAAATTTCATGCACTTGTATAATGGAAAAAAAAAAAAACAAAGGTTAGGGGGAGTAATTCGTAGTCCAAAGAAGAAATCAGAAATCAGAAATTAAGAACTAAAATTAAATATGAAGCTCTCAAATTAAACAAACTTCAGTCCAAGGGAATTCTCATTCCAATGCATGACTCGATCATAGACAAAAGAAATACAATTATCTCTTATTGAATACTTAACATAGATTTACCAAACAGCGAGGTAAACCCCTAACTTTCCTATACTCATCAATTCGAGCCCAGCCCTCTTGTTGACTCTAATTATTAACTGAATTAGTATTAAGCAATCCTCATCAAATTTATAACTATTTTAAGAAAAAGAAGTAGTTAAGCTGAACAACAAATTTATGAAGCATAAATCATTTAATTCACCTTATTGTTTCCTTAGGTTATTATCGAAAACTTGGATCATAATTAATAAAACCTAATTGCTACTCACGTTCAATCCTACACAACAATTACAGATTATGAGGATGAACTAGCAATTGATCACATTAAACAATTAACTAATAGGCCTTTTCAGCAAATCATTCAATAAATCGAAGACAATGAAATCAAGAAATAATAGATATTCAAAAAGACATAAATTTAAATTAAGAACCTGGTCTCACAAATTATGCAAAAGAACTTGAATCCCTTGAACTGAATTAAGAACTTAGCTGCTCATGAAAATAAAGTAGAAAATTGAAAGAAATCTAGAATGTGTGTCGAATGAAGGCTGCCTCTTCTATTTATAATAAATGGCCTAGGGTTAGGTTTTTAGAGTTCCTGAGGTGTTAGGAATCTTTCTCTTTGTTAAAAATTGCAACTGGAGTGAACTCAGGAAACTGATTGTCGATGGATACACGACCCGTGTATCACTACACGGCCCAGGGCCGTGTAACTTACTGGAGCTGAATGGGTATGTCTTGCATTGGCACAGAAGGTTACACGGGTCTCCAGGATTTACACGGGTCAAATTACACGGCCCGTGTACTTTGTTTTTTCCTCAGTTCTCTGGATTTCTTCTGGCAAAATGTTACACAGATCTGTGGTTGTGCTTACACGACTCGTGTACTTTGTATCAGCAACGCTTCTCAATCCTTTGACCTTTCCAAGCTTCCTTCCACACTTCTATGTTCTGGGACTTCACCAAAATCTTGAAAAATACAGCAAGAGTCAAATTAATGTAAATGCTGAAAATTTCTCTATTTAACACAATTATTCCAATAACTCTCTAAACATATGCCTAATAGATAATTATACTTTAATTAACTAAATTAGGTATAAAGATATCCTAGAAACACTAAATGTGATGGAAGTAAAATTAATAAATTATGCACTTATCAACAAGTTGCCCGAATTTTGTGTGTAGATACTTGAAATAACAGCTATAATTTGAGTTATAACACCTAAACAAAGGTGCCTATGCCTAATAGATAATTATACTTTAATCAACTAAATTAGGCATAAAGATACCCTAGAAATACTAAATGTGATGGAAGTAAAATTAATAAATTATGCACTTATCAACAAGTTGCCCAAATTTTGTGTGTAGATACTTGAAATAACAGCTAGAATTTGAGTTATAACACCTGAAACCTAAATGCAGGGCACCCTGGATAGTTCGGATTAGAATGAGTCTAACTCACTATAAGAAACTCCAAATTAGGTGATTTTTTATTTGTTGAAAAGCTAAAACATAACAGAACAACTTTCCTGAAAAATAAAATACAAATTCAAAGTGCAACATGTTCAAATCTAGGCTCCAAAAATTGCCCAAACCCTGTCTTGCAGTTAGTAAAGAATACACCTGAACATGTCCTATTTACTTGGACATAACTCGTTGTATATAATTCCAAATGAGGTAAAATTTACCTTGTTGGAAAGGTATGACATAGAGGAACAATTTTCATGAGGAACACTTGACCTGAAACTGACTAGAAGATACTTGAATTAGGACTGGAATCTAGAAGTGTAAATCTGGAATTCTAAAAAATGACCAAATGATCAGTACACACTAAATTGAGCATAACATACTATACAAAACTCCAAATTGAGCAAATATTGAACCTGTGTAATCTTAAAACATAGGGGAACAATTCATATGGGGACTATAATGCTAAACTATGACTATAACCTATCCAAATTTGCTTGAAAAAGTGAGTCCAGAAATCTGCCTGGATTGTGGAAGTGACCTGAAAACTGGAAATTGGTCACCTGAACTGTTTTGGTAAAATGATCATAACTCAAGCTATATAAGTGCAAATTGAATGATTCGAAAGCCAAAATAAACATAAAACATAGATCTACAATTCTCATGAAGAAGGTACGGCCTAATTTCTGTTGTACCTTAGCCAAATCTACTAAGGAAATTGAGGTATCAAATATGGAAATTATAAAATGTAAGCATAATTGCTTGAAATGTGAATTGTGCTTAATGCCAATGGCATGATAAACATGAATGACATATGAAATTGTGTTTGGGACCTATGGTTCCCATGATGAATGAGATAATAATGAAATGATGAAGTAATGAGAGCCATAAATTGTTAATGATGATAAATTAGCCCAAGTATGCCTAGACAGTAGTGAATGGGTTGGATAGATTGGCATACCAAGAAGGGATGAGATTAGCAGTATTGCCCATGGCTTTTATTCCCAGATACCATTGGCAGGCATCGAGTGTCCGAGATGGTTATCCCTTATTGATGATTTCTTTGAATAATCATTGGCAGGCACCGAGTATCCGATATGATTATTCCTACGGCTTTAATGCCCATTCTATTACATACCTGGCAGGCACTGATGTGTCCAACGGTATGATGGCCAGAGGCACCAAGTGCTTAGCGCCAGTAAAATCCACGTATCTAGTCTAGACAATTCTGTTAAAGGTTACTTTGGGCACTGAAATAAAGTAAGAAAGTTGAATATGGAAATAAAGAAAAGAAAAGATCCTATGAAAATAAATCATTCCAAAGATCATAGAAATATGGAAATATGAGAAAACGAGAGAAAAAGGTTGTGAAAGGTATCCAAAACAGTTATCAAATTTACCAAATGAAATGATTACAGAACTTGGATAGCATAAATTCTATATCCTTTTAAAGGACTTATGAACATTTAAATGTGCATTTTCCTTATTTTGTATAAGCATGAAATTATTTATGTTTGTATATTATATTTTCTTTATGCTAGTGCACCACTAATCAGAAAATGCTTAGAGTGATGGTTTCTCCTAGCACAGGTCCAGGAGATAAGACCCAATAGACATTGGACAGAGATTTTGGGATTGATCTACAATAGTGATCCTTGTCACCTCCGCACCTCATTTTGGTATAAATTTTAGGCCCACAATAGTGCTTGACTATGTACATTGTAATTAAACAAAGATGTAACTAAATTTTTGGATTATATGATAGATGTGTACGTATTTTGTAAATGAATTAAATGAAGAAAAGTTATATATAGACATGGATGTGAATAGAGGAGAAATATGAATTGTAATGTTGAAATTATGATATACTTGAGACCTGCTAATATGGAATATTTAAACAGGTCAAATGTTAAGAATATGGGGAAACTCTTGCAGTTTTCCCATTTAAAATTTCCTTAATTAAATCATGATGGAACTAAATTGATCATCAAAGTGCATAGGATAAGATTAGGTGCTTGAGCACAGGATGTGGAATTCCTTTACTCTGCTACACTGGAGATCAGGTAAGGGGGTGTTTCATTTAGTGGTATCAGAGCAAGGTTTCAGCGTTCCTAGACCGAGATAGGTAGAAGAACATAGAGTACATATCATGCATTACATTGATTAAGAGTAGAGGTGACACTAATGCAGATCTGTTCCCTATCTATTATAGGTTAACATGGAGTCTGACCCCACCGAGCCCGAATTTCCTCCACCCGTTGATGAGGAGGTAGAGAGCCATGCTCCTGCCAATTCTAGTGGAGGCAGGGGAGAGGCAGCAACAACAGGCCAGGCTCAGCAAACCTTTCTTGAGTAGACGATCGAGATGCTCTGACAGGTCACTAGTGCTATTCCAACTCGATCCCCTCAAAGGTCCCCTTTGGAGAAGTTAAGGAAGTATGGGGCTATTGACTTCAAGGGTAAAAAGGATGATGATCCAACTGCCACTGTGCACTAGCTAGAAAGGACCAAGTGAGTTCTCAAGCAGTTACACTGCACTCTAGAGCAGAGTTTAGAAGGTGCAGTCTCCCTTTTTCAGGAGGATGCCTATCAATGGTGGGACACAGTGTCCAAGGTAGTGCAGCCTATAACCGTGACATGGGAATACTTCTTGGCTGAGTTCAGAAAAAAATACATTAGCCATATATATAGAGAGGCTAAGAGGAGGGAGTTCAATAATCTGAGGCAGAGATAGTTAATGGTGTCAGAGTATGAGCGGAAGTTTGTGCGGTTGAGACGATATGCTCACGAGATTGTACCCACTGAGGCTGACAGATGTCGTAGATTTGAGGAGGGGCTAAATGATAATGTGAAGCTCCATATTACGACACTGCAGATCACAAATTTTTCATAGATGGTGGAGGCGGCTCTGAATGTTGAAAGAGTCAGAGACAGTGAGTAGAGCCATAGAGATAGACAGTATAAGAGAGGCCTAGGGCAGTCTAGCTTCGCAGCTACAACTACTAAGTAGCCCAAGGGACCCCAGAGCTAGAGTGAGCCACAGAGGCCAAGATCACAAACCACACCCAAGAGAGGCTAGTTAGCAGCATCAGCGGCCAGTTCTCCAGGGACAACAGCTAGGGGAGCAGCCCCAGCCACATGTAGTCACTGCAGCAAGAGACATAGAGGAAAGTGTTGGTATTTGACTGGAGTTTGGTTTAGATATGAGGCCACAGATCATTTTTAGAGAGATTGCCCCCGAGGGAGTGTTACTATTGCTCTAGCTCAGACTGAGAGATCTGCCCCTGCAGCTTAGAGGGGTAGGAGACCCGGTAAAACAGAGGCAGCAGGTGGTTCACAAAAATCTACTTCTGAGACAGTGGAGAGACCGAAGGCTAAGGCATCGGTTAGAGAGACCGGAGGCTAAGGCACTAGTGTGTGCCTATGCTATGAGAGCTCGGAAGGAGCAGGATACACCCCGATGTGATCAGGGGTACTTTCTTTCTCTATGATATGCCTATGCATGCATTGGTAGACTCAAGATCCATGCATTCATATATTTGTATTGCTTTGCCAGTGGAGAGAGGAGTTTAGATAGACGAGACAGAGCAGGATATTTTGGTCACTAACCCTTTAGGCCATAGTGTAGTGGTGAATAAGGTCTATAAGGGTTTTCTCTTAAAAATTCAGGGACATGTGTGACACCCCTTACCCGTCTACAATGTAGCCAAGCAAGATATGCCACCCAGTGTTGGAGCACCAAATCATATTTTCATTACAATTTACCTTTTTTAATTCATTTATTTATAATTTTGATTAATCTGAATTTTTTGCAAATTTTATAGAAAATCCGATAGAATACCGGCTGTAAATTGGCAAAACAGTTCTTCTGAATCTATTAAAAACACTTCTAATATAATCATAATATCAATCTCAGTCAACCACCAACATCTTTTTAACAATTTCTCAATTGACTTCAATATCTCAAAATTCAATTCATTTCATTTCATACTCAACTCAATAAGAAATACTCGAATTTATTTTACTAAACATGGTTTATAAATAATTACATCAAAAGCATAATTACATGAGTTTAAAATATACATAACAAAAGTTTACAAATACAAAAGACCAAAAATAGCCTAATGTCCTACCAATGCACTGCAAATGTGAGGTGACTCTGGACTCCGTGTGCAGATCTAAAAGTTCACCCAGTATGAGGTCTGCTGGACTCCCCAGCTATGTCTTTAGTACCTGCGCGTGGCAAAAGCGACGCGCTAAGCAATTCTGTTTAGTGGTGATAATATAAAATAAAATAACTAAAATAATATAAATATGCAGAATGTATGTTTACATTTTAGGTAGACTTAATTTTTGGCATTTATTGCAGTATTATTCGATTAAAATTTTGTAAGATTCATTATCATTGTCCGAGTAACCTCTACTAGTCGACTGGACTGGATAAACGAGTAAACTGGCACTGGGTACTAAGTATCTTGGACCATCACACCATCAGTCACATTGTGTCTCCCAGTGTGCAACAGAACAGCTAATAAGCTGTAATAATTATCAGGGATAAAATTCAAGTATAATAACTCCATTAACATAGCCAAAGGCTATTTTATCATAGAATGGCACGTGAGGCCATAAAACACAGAATGGCATAAAGCCATATGCAGTACTGCTAATAGAACCCTATTGGCATACCAACCTATCCAAACCAATCTTGTTAGGTGTACTAGGGCATGTTACACTCTTAAATTATATAATTCTTGAAATTCAAGTTTAGGTGTTACTATTCATTTCATTAATCAACAAAAATATTGACTTTTGCATGGATAATAGGTACATTGGTTATAATATTCCCAACATACCACATTTTGCATTCTAAAATTATTGGTATTGGTTGCCAATACCATTTCTAAGTTTAATGTTAATTGTTCAAAATTTTCAGATTTCAAGCTCTGTGTTTACTGTTCCATTAATCATTTTTGCAGTGGGAATTTGGCAAAGTTGTCAACATGAAAGTTGTTCCTTATTGTGTCTAGTTACATTTCTTTTTTTAATTACTCCATTTGGAGTTTTGTAGCTCAAGTTATGGCCTAAATACCATGACTGGCAAGATTGCCAACTTCCCAGATTTTCTGGACTAACTAAATCTACAGTGTTTTGTATAGTGACTGCAGGTCACTTTTGAATATTTTATGGTCAAAATTTGGGTTAGGTTTCTTCATGAAAGTTGTAGATATATGTCTCAGCTATTTGCTGGTAAAAGTTCAGGTCAATTGGACCTTTCTACACTAAGTTATGACCAAATGAATAAACATTGTTCATTTGGTCATTTTGCCTAGACAGAATGCAGGTCACCCTAATTAGGGTAATCTTTAGGTCAACTTGGTTTGGTTTAATGGGCATGGTTTCTTCACTAAATTTGTGTCATTATGTGTTTAGTTTCATGTCCAATTGGCCTTGCACCAATTGAACCTCTACAACTCCAGTTATTGCTGCCCAAACCTGCTGGACTCATGCCCAGTCCTGCAGGTCACCAAGGGCAGCCACACTAACTTCAATTCCCACTAAACAAACCACTTCATTTCTTATTCATACATAGCCCAATGGTCAATAATTGACTATTAAAACTCTCTTTCACCAAATACATGAACAAATTCTCAATTTGGGTCCAAAACCCTAGCTCCACCATTCTAGATTGTTGCATTACTTGTACTTCACCTTCCTAATCAATATATTAGTGTTAAGAGCAGCCACAATATCATTTTAATTCTAAGAAATCTCCAAAACTCAACCAAGTTCAAGGCTGCCGGAATTTTAAGCAAGACATACACATAATGTTTACTCAATTTTCTTGTAAATTTGCATCAAACACCACTCCTTCAACATGAATTGAAAGATAAAAATCAAGTTTAGTCACTAACCTTTAATGGAGCTAATCTCCAACTTGTAAGAACTCTTCTTTAACACTTCCTTTTGCTCTCAAAAGCTTCACTATGAGGAAAGAACAAGATTTTGAGTTGACAACTTAGGGTTTAGTGGGTGAAAAACCAAGAAAATCAAGCTTTGTAAAGCTTGGCTATGGAGGAACAAAGGGGGCGGCTTGTATGGGAGGAAGAAGGCTGATGGTTATTCCAGATTTTTGACTTCTTATCTGCCCCTTTTTTTGTATTATAATTGTATTTCTTTAATTTGATTAGCTGTAGATTTTAATGACCTCATGCTTACTTAAGGATTAGGTAATAAATCCAATTTATTTTCATTTTCTTTTCTTTCCTTTCCTATTCATTTTTAAATAATTTTTTATTAATATTTTTTCATATTTTATGTCATATAATTCACTTGCATAAATGGACAAGTTGGTCAAAAATCATCTCTGAAGATGAAATGACCAAAATGTCCTCCGTTTAGCTTAACGAGCCAAAATTGTGTGTACCGATTGATTAAATTTTTCTGGTGTTTTCTTAACATTCTTTTATCATGGGAACCCCAATAATCCTTCCCTGAGGTCCCAAAAATTATTTCATGAAGTTTTCCCCGGGTCTAGGATTGCTAACGGCCTTCACCGTCACTTCCCTTTAGGGTTACTCATCCCTGGAGTTTTGGCTCCTTTAACCTTAGTGTATTTCATTCCTATAAATTTTCTTTGATTTTTATGGGTATTATTTAGTTTCTTTATAACTCCCCACTTTAGTCTAATTATAATTTTGAACATTCTAGCTGCCCGGACAGACATTGGTCACCGGAACAGTAGACTGTACGGACTAGTTAAAGTGAGGATGTTATAACTCTTCCCCTCTAATAAAAATTTCGTCCTCGAAATTTACCTGATGCAAACAGTTGAGGAAACTATTGCCTCATTGTCTCTTCACTTTCCCAAGTTGCCTCTTCAGTATTGTGGTGCCTCCAAAGCACTTTCACCAATGGAATTTGTTTATTTCTCAGTTCCTTCATTTCCCGAGCTAGGATTCGTATAGGCTCTTCTGTATATGTCAAGTCTGGTTGGATTTCAATCTCTTCCATAGAGATGACATGTGAAGGGACTGAGCGATATCTTCTTAGCATAGAAACATGGAATACATTATAGATTTTATCCAGTTCTGGTGGTAAAGCTAGCCTATAGGTTGCTGGACCCACACGTTCAATGACTTCATATGGGCCAATAAACTTAAGGCTTAACTTACCCTTTCTTCCAAACCTCAGTACTTTCTTTCACAGTGAGACTTTAAGAAATACTTTGTCGCCAACTACATACTCTATCTCTTTTCTCTTTAAGTCGACATAAGATTTCTGTCTATCTGAGGCAACCTTCAAATTTGCTTTGATTATTTTCACTTTCTCCTCAGTCTGTTTCACTAGGTCTGGTCCTACCAGCTTATCTTCGCCCAGTTCAGTCCAACATACGGGGGTTCTACACTTCCTCTCATACAGTGCTTAATACGGGGCCATTTGAATGCTAGTTTGGTAGCTATTGTTATATGCAAATTCTGCCAGTGAGAGGTATCTATCCCAACTTCCCTCAAACTCAATGACACAACTCCTCAGAATATCCTCCAGGATCTATCACATAATTCACATTGATACTATCATTTCAATTTATTAATTGTGAAAATTCAATTAGTTTTTAGGTTTACCTGGATTACTCGTTCCGACTATCCATCCGTTTGAGAATGAAAAGCTGTGCTAAAGCGGAGTTGTGTGCCTAAGGCTTCTTGTAACTTTTTCCAGAATCTCGATGTAAACCTTGGGTCTCAATTAGATATGATGGAAAGTGGGATTCCATGCAGTCTAACTATCTCACTGATATACAATTCTGCTAGCTTCTCCAGTGAGTAGTCAGTCCTAACTGGTAGAAAATGTGATGACTTCGTTAATCTATCTACTATCACCCATACTGCATCATGCTTTTTCTAGGTGAGAGGTAGACCACTAACAAAATCCATAGTGACCCGGTCCCATTTCCATTCAGGTATGCTTATAGGCTGTAGCAATCCCGATGGAACTTGATGTTCTGCTTTAACTTATTGACTTGTCAAACACTTAGTCACATAGTCAGCTATATCCTTCTTCATACCAGTCCACTAATAATGAGGCTTCAAATCATTATACATTTTTGTGCTTCCCTAGTGCATAGCATAAACACTAGTGTGTGCTTGTTTCAGAATACTAGTCTTCAGTTCCCCATCATCTGGTACACACACTATTCCTCTATAGTATAGACACCCATCTGCTTTCACCTCATAATCAGTTTCTTTCCCTTCTGAAATTTTACCCACAATAGCCATTAATTTTTCATCTGCCTTCTGCCCATCTTGTATCTGCTGTAGCAGGTATGGCCTCACTTGTAACTCAGCCAAAATAGCTCCATCTTGAGCTAAGAACAGATGGGCATTTAGTGATCTTAAAGCTGTGATGGACTTCCTACTCAAGGCATCAGCAACTACATTTGCCTTCCTAGGATGATAATCTATCACATAATCATAGTCCTTTAGGAACTCAATCCATCGCCTCTGTCTAAGATTGAGCTCCTTCTGGGTTGGCAAATATTTTAGACTTTTGTGGTCTGTATAGATGTAACATTTTTCACCATACAAATAATGCCTCCATATCTTCAATGTGAAGATAATTGCTGCTAACTCCAAGTCATGAGTAGGGTAGTTTTGTTCATGTGGCCTTAACTGCCTGGAAGCATAGGCGACCACTTTCCCCTTTTGCATCAATACACACCCTAACCCATTATGCAAGGCATCACTGTAGACCAAAAAGTCTTTTCCTGACACTGGCTATGTTAACACTGGTACTTCTGTCAACATAACCTTTAGCCTCTCAAAACTGGCTTGGCACTTGTCGTTCCAGCCAAATTTCACATTCTTGTGCAACAACTTGGTCATTAGAGTAGCTATAAGAGAGAACCCCTTCACAAATCTTCTGTAATACCCAGCTAGCCCCAAGAAACTTCTGACCTCAGTTGCATTTCTGGGAGGCTTCCATTACATCACTGCTTCTATCTTTTTGGGATCCACTCTAATCCCCTCAGTTGATACTATGTGTCCAAGGAAAGAGATTTCACTCATCCAGAAGTCACACTTGGACAACTTAGCATACAGCTTCTTTTCTCACAGGGTTTGCAGGACAATCCTCAAATGTTCATCATGTTCTTCCCTGGTCTTGGAATACACCAGAATATCATCAATAAAGACCACTACAAACCGATCTAAATATGGATGGAAGATACGGTTCATAAGGTCCATAAATGCTGTTGGTGCATTTGTTAACCTAAACGGCATCACCAGAAACTCATAATGCCCATACCGGGTTCTGAATGCAGTTTTTGACACATCTGCATCCTTTACTCTTAACTGATGATACCCTGATCTGAGATCAATTATTGAAAATACACCGGCTCCCTTTAACTGATCAAACAGATCGTTAATTCTGGGCAACGGATATTTATTCTTCACAGTTACTTTTTTCAACTGCCAGTAATCAATACACAATCTCAAGGTTCCATCCTTCTTCTTCACAAATAGCACTGGATCTCCCCATGGTGACACACTAGGGTGTATGAACCCCTTATCAAGCAACTCTTGTAACTGAATTTTCAACTCTCTCAATTCAGTGGGTGCCATCCTATAAGGAGCAATAGAAATTGGTGCTGTACCTGGCATTACCTCAATAGCAAACTCAACTTCCCTTTCTGGTGGTAAACCAGGAAATTCTTTAGGAAATACATCTGGGAAGTCTCCTACTGTGAGTATATCACACAGATTCAGCTTAGCCTGCCTAGTATCAACCATGTGTGCTAGGTAAGCTTCACAGCCTTTTCTCATCAATCTTCTTGCAACTGTGGCTGAGATAACATTGGCTAGGAAATCTGTCCTTTCACCCACAATAGTAATCTCATTGCCCTCAGAAGTTTTCAGAGAAATCCTCTTCAATTTGCAATCAACTATTGCCTGATGACGTGACAACTAATCCATTCCCAAAATCACGTCAAACTCGTGGAAGGGCAATTCAATTAGGTCTGCCAAGAATTCATACCCCTGAATCCTCAACAGGCAACCTTTATACACCTTATTCACTACCACACTGTGGCCTAGTGGATTTGTGACCAGAATGTCTTGATCACTCTCCTCTACTGAAACTCCCCTCTCTATGGGTAGTTTGATGCAAATGTATGAATGAGTGGATCCTGGATCCACCAATGCATGCACAAATGTGTTGTAGAGGAAGAACGTACCCCTGATAACATCCGGGGCATCTTGCTCCTCCTGAGCTCTGATGGCATAGGCTCTGGCAGGTACTCTGGCCTCTGGCCTCATAGCTGACTCAGATGTAGGCCTCAGTGATGGACCAGCTACCTCAGATTAACCAAGCTTCCTACCCCTTTGAGGTGCAGGGGCAGGCTTATCAGCTTGTGTTGGGGCAACTATAGTAGTCCTCTTCAGATAATTTTTGATCTGATGTTCTGTAGATCCACACTATAAGCATGCACCAGTCACTCGCCAACAGTCCCCCTTATGCCACTTCTGGCAGTATGGATAGGTAGAAGATGCTGGGGCTGATCCCCTAAACACCGTCCCTGGAGAGCTGCCCACTGATGGTGTGGACTGGCCTCTCCTAGGTGTGAACTGTGGTCTGGGCCCCTGATATTGACCCTGACCTTGTGGTTGTCTTGAACCCTGAGCAGGAGGACCCTTACTCTTCTTACTGGGACTGGAGAATGAACTGGACTGACCTGGACCCCTCTTCTGCTGTCTTTCCCTTCTAGTTTGCTCATTTATTCGGACCCTTTCTACTTTCAATGCATCATCTACTAATTTGGCAAAATCTATGATCTCCAATGCTGTTATCATGACTTTGATATTGTCATTGAGCCCTTCTTCGAACCTTCTGCACCTCTCTGCCTCTGTAGGGATTATCTCCCTCCCATACCGGCTTAGTCTGATGAATTCTCGGTCATACTCTACCACTGATAGTTGCCTCTGTCTCATACTGATAAATTATCTTCTTTTCTCTTCTAAATATACTTTACTGACATATTTCTTCCTGAACTCTGTGAGGAAGAGTTCCCAGGTGATCCGTTTCTATTGCACCTCACTGGTTACTGTGTCCCACCACTGGTATGCATCATCCTGAAGTAGGGACACAGCACCCTCCAAGTTCTGCTCGAGGGTGCAATTAAGCTATTTCAGCACTCTGATTGTTCTATCCAACCAGTTTTTCGCTGTCATGGGATCATCCTCCTTCTTTCCAAAGAAATCCACAGCCCCATGTTTTCACAGTTTCTCCATATGGGACTTCTATGATGCTGGTGGAGGTTGTGGCTGTGGTTATGGTGGTGGAATTGCCCCCATCATTTGCCGATAAAACTCGATCATTTGTTGAAATAATGCAAACTGAGGTTAGACAGGTGCCTCAGCTGCTGGTGGAGCAGATTCTCCTCTGCCCCCAGATTTAGCCCTTGGTGGAGCACGACTCTCCACCTCTTCATCAACTGCTCTTTGAGAAGTAGGATCCATATCCTGATCAAAATAACAAAACAAATAGATCTGCATCAGTGTCACTTCAATACTTACAAATGCAATGCAATGGTATGCACTCTATCTAGGCCCAGAAACGCCTAAACCAATGCTCTGATACCACTAAATGTGACACCCCTTACCCGTCTACAGTGTAGCTGAGCAAGATTTGCCACCCAGTGTGTCGGAGCACCAAATCATATTTTCATTACAATTTACCCTTTTTAATTCATTTATTTATAATTTTGATTAATCCGAATTTTTCGCAAATTTTATAGAAAATCCGGCAGAGTACCGGCTGTAAATTGGCAAAACAGTTCTTCTGAATCTATTAAAAACACTTCCAATATAATCATAATATCAATCTCAGTCAACCACCAACATCTTTTCAACAATTTCTCAATTGACTTCAATATCTCAAAATTCAATTCATTTCATTTCATACTCAACTCAATAAGAAATACTCAAATTTATTTTACTGAACATGGTTTATAAATAATTACATCAAAAGCATAATTACATGAGTTTAAAATATACATAACAAAAGTTTACAAATACAAAAGACCAAAAATAGCCTAATGTCCTACCAATGCACTGCAAATGTGAGGTGACTCTGGACTCCGTGTGTATATCTGAAAGCTCACCCAGTATGAGGTCTGCTGGACTCCCCAGCTATGTCTCCAGTACCTACACATGGCAAAAGCGACGCGCTAAGCAATTCTACTTAGTGGTGACAATATAAAATAAAATAACTAAAATAACATAAATATGCAGAATATATGTTTACATTTTAGGTAGACTTAATTTCTGGCATTTATTGCAGTATTATTCGATTAAAATTTTTAAGATTCATTATCATTGCCCGAGTAACCCCTACTAGTCAACTAGACTGGATAAATGGTAAACTGGCACTGGGTACTAAGTACCTCTGATCATCACACCATCGGTCACATTGTGTCTCCCGGTATGCAATAGAACAGCTAATAAGCTGTAATAATTATCAGGGATAAAATTCAAGTATAATAACTCCATTAACATAGCCAAAGGCTATTTTATCATAGAATGGCACGTGAGGCCATAAAACACAGAATGGCATGAAGCTATATGCAGTACTGCTAATAGAACCCTATTGGCATGCCAACCAATCCAAACCAATCTTGCTAGGTGTACTAGGGCATGTTACACTCTTAAATTATAAAATTCTTGAAATTCAAGTTTATGTGTTACTATTCATTTCATTAGTCAACAAAAATGTTGACTTTTGCATGGATAATAGGTACGTTGATTATAATATTCCCAGCATACCATATTTTGCATTCTAAAATTGTTGGTATTGGTTGCCAATACAATTTCCAAGCTTAATGTTAATTGTTCAAAATTTTCAGATTTCAAGCTTTGTGTTTACTGTTCCATTTGTCATTTTTCCAGTGGGAATTTGGCAAAGTTGTCAACATGAAAGTTGTTTCTTATTATGTCTAGTTACATTTCTTTTTTTGAATCACTCAATTTGGAGTTTTTTAGCTCAAGTTATGGCCTAAATACCATGACTGGCTGGATTGCCAACTTCCTAGATTTTCTGGACTGACCAAATCTACAGTGTTTTGTATAGTGACTGCAAGTCACCTTTTGAATATGTTATGGTCAAAATTTAGGTTAGGTTTCTTCATGAAAGTTGTAGATATATGTCTCAGCTATTTTCTGGTAAACTTTCAGGTCAATTGGACCTTTCTACACTGAGTTATGACCAAATGAATAAACACTATTCATTTGGTTATTTTGCCCAGGCAGAATGCAGGTCAACCAGAGATTAGGGCAATCTTTAGGTTAACTTGGTTTGATTTTCTAGGCATGATTCCTTCACCAAAGTTGTGTCATTATGTGTTTAGTTTCATGTCCAATTAGCCTTGCACCAATTGAACTTCTACAACTCCAGTTATTACTGCTCAAACCTACTGGACTCATGCCCAGTCCTGCAGGTCACCAAGGGCAACCACACTAACTTCAATTCTCACTAAACAAACCACTTCATTTCTTATTCATACATAGCCCAATGGTCAGTAATTGACCATTAAAACTCTCTTTCACCAAATACATGAACAAAGTCTCAATTTGGGTCCAAAACCCTAGCTCCACCATTCTAGATTGTTGCATTACTTGCACTTCACCTTCCTAATCAATATATTAGTGTTAAGGGTAGCCACAATATCATTTTAATTCTAAGAAATCTTTAAAACTCAACCAAGTTCAAGGTTTCTGGAATTTTAAGCAAGACATACACATAATGTTTACTCAATTTTCTTGTAAATTTGCATCAAATACCACTCCTTCAACATGAATTGAAAGATAAAAATCAAGTCTAATCACTAACCTTTAATGGAGCTAATCTCTAACTTGTAAGAACTCTTCTTTAACACTTCCTTTTGTTCCAAAAGCTTCACTATGAGGAAAGAACAAGATTTTGTATTGATAACTTAGGGTTTAGTGGGTGAAAAACCAAGAAAATCAAGCTTTGTAAAGCTTGGCTATGGAGGAACAAAGGGGGCGGCTTGTATGGGAGGAAGAAGGCTGATGGTTGTTCCAGATTTTTGACTTCTTTATCTGCCCCTTTTTTGTATTATAGTATTTCTTTAATTTGATTGGCCATAGATTTTAATGACCTCATGCTTACTTAAGGATTAGGTAATAAATCCAATTTATTTTCATTTTCTTTTCTTTCCTTTCCTATTCATTTTTAAATAATTTTTCATCAATATTTGTTCATATTTTATGTCATATAATTCACTTGCATAAATGGACAAGTTGGTCAAAAATCATCTCTGAAGACGAAATGACCAAAATGCCCTCCGTTTGGCTTAACGAACCAAAATTGTGTGTACCGATTGATTAAATTTTCCTGGTGTTTTCTTAACATTCTTTTATCATGGGAACCCCAATAATCCTTCCCTGAGGTCCCAAAAATTATTTCATGAAGTTTTCCCCGAGTCTAAGGTTACTAACGGCCTTCACTGTCACTTCCCTTTCAGGTTACTCATCCCTAGAGTTTCGGCTCGTTTAACCTTAGTGTATTTCATTCCTATAAATTTTCCTTGATTTTTATGAGCATTATTTAGTTTCTTTATAACACCTCACTTTAGTCTAATTATAATTTCAAACATTCTAGCTGCCCAGACCGACATTGGTCACCGGAACAGTAGATTATATGGACTAGCTAAAGTGAGGATATTACAACATGAGTTTTTGGCCGACTTAATTGAGCTACCATTCTATGAATTTGACATGATACTGGGGATAGATTGGTTATCGCGTCATCAGGTAATGGTAGATTATTTGTTGAAGCAGATCACCTTGAAAACAGCCAGTAATGAAGAAGTGATAATTATGGGTGAAAGGACAGACTACCTTTCCAATGTCATATCGACCACAGTAGCTAGGAAATTGATAAAGAAAGGCTATGAAGCATACCTAGCACATGTGGTTAATACCAAAAAGACTGGGTCTAGTCTTCAAGATATACCCACTGTATGTGACTTTTTAGACGTGTTTCCAGAGGAATTACCTAGTTTACCACTGGAAAGAGAAGTAGAGTTTGCAATTGAAGTGATGTCGGGTACAACACCAATATCGATTACTCCTTATAGGATGTCACCGACAGAGTTAAAAGAGTTGAAAGTATAGTTGTAAGAACTGTTAGATAAAGGGTTGATACGCCCTAGCGTATCACCATGGAGAGCACCGGTGTTATTTGTAAAGAAGAAGAATGGGACATTGAGATTGTGTATAGACTACTGGCAATTGAATAAAGTGACGGTGAAGAATAAGTATCCTTTGCTCAGAATAGACGATCTGTTTAATCAGTTGAAAGGGGCAGGTGTTTTCTCCAAGATTAGTCTCAGATCGGGGTATCATCAGTTATGGGTAAAGGAGACTGATATACCTAAAACTGCTTTTAGGACCCGATATGGGCATTATGAATTTTTGGTGATGCCATTCGGGTTGACAAATGCACCAGCGGCATTCATGGACCTTATGAATCGTATCTTTCATCTTATTTAAATTGGTTTATAGTTGTCTTTATTGATGATATACTGGTGTATTCCAAGGACCAAGATGAGCATGATAAACAGTTGAGGATTGTATTATAGACCTTGAGGGAGAAGAAGCTGTATACTAAGTTATCCAAGAAGATAAAAGCTATAATGGAATGGAAGCTACCTAAAAATGCAACGGAAGTCAGAAGTTTCTTAGGATTGGCAGGCTACTATAGGAGATTTGTGAAAGGATTCTTCCTTACAGCAATTCCATTAACTAAGCTACTGCATAAGAATGTAGAGTTTAATTAAAATGATAAGTTCCAAGCCAGTTTTGAGAAATTGAAGGCTATTCTTACTGAAGTGCCAATGTTGACACAACTAGTGTCAGGAAGAGACTTTGTGGTTTATAGTGATGCTTCGCATAATGGACTTGGGTGTGTTCTAATACAAGAAGGAAAAGTGGTTGCTTATGCTTTTAGGCAGCTAAAACCATATAAAAAGAACTACCCTACTCACAATCTTGAGTTGGCAGCAATTGTATTTGCATTGAAGACATGGAGGCATTACTTATATGGTGTAAAGTGATATGTCTACACGGATCACAAAAGTCTTAAATATTTGACAACCCAGAAGGAACTCAACCTAAGACAGAGAAGATAGATTGAGTTCTTAAAGGACTATGATTGTGTCATTGACTACCACCCTGGGAAGGCGAATGTGGTGGCAGATGCACTTAGTAGGAAGTCATTGGTGGCATTAAGGGCATTGAATGCTTGTTTGACGTTAGCATGAGATGGAGCTATTATAGTTGAATTGCAAGTGAAACCTAGTTTGCTACAGCAAGTGCAAGAGGCCTAGAAGCTAGATGAGAAGTTGATGACCATTGTGGGCCAAATCAAAGAGGGGAAGAAGAATGAGTATGAGATAAAGGAAAATGAATGTTTATACTACAAAGGGAGAATATGTGTACCAGATGATGAAGAATTGAAGAAGAGCATTCTGAAAGAGGCACACAGTAGCTTTTATACTATGCACCCTAGAAGTACGAAGAGGTACCATGATTTAAAGTCTCATTATTGGTGGCCTGGCATGAAGAAGGATATTGTTGATTATGTGACTAGATACCTAATATGTCAGCAAGTTAAGGCAGAGCACTAAGTTTCATCAGGTTTGCTGTAACCAATAGCTATACCTGAGTGGAAATGGAACCATATTATGATGGATTTTGTTATTGGTCTACCTCTCACACAGAAGAAGCATGATGCAGTGTGGGTAATAGTAGACAGATTGACGAAGTCAGCTCAATTCCTACCAGTTGAACCAACTACTCGCTGGAGAAGTTAGCAGAATTGTATATAGGTGAGATAGTTCGGTTACATGGGGTGCCAATATTGATCATATCAGACCGAGACTCGAGGTTTACATCCAGGTTTTGGAAGAAGTTACAGGAAGCCTTGGGTACCCATTTGCATTATAGTACAGCTTTTCATCTTCAAACAGATGGGCAGTCAGAAAGAGTAATCCAGATACTTGAAGATATATTAAGAAGCTATGCTATAAAATTTGAAGGAAGTTGGGATAAGTATCTCCCATTAGCAGAATTTGCATATAATAATAGTTATCAGGCAAGTATAAAGATGGATCCTTATGAAGCACTATATGGGAGGAAGTGTAGGACACCCTTGTGCTGGACATAATTGGGTGAAGATAAGATTGTGGGGCCAAATTTGGTGAAACAGATTGAGGAGAAGGTAAAAGTAATCAGAGCTAGTTTGAAAGCTACCTCAGCTAGACAGAAATCATATGCAAATTTAAAAAGAAAAGACATAGAATATAAAGTGGGTGATAAAGTTTTTCTCAAGGTGTCACCATGGAAAAATGTGTTGAGATTTGGGAAGAAGGATAAGTTAAGCCCGAGGTTTATCAGTCCATACGAAATCATTGAACGTGTGGGTTTGGTAGCCTATAGGCTAGCTTTACCACATGAATTTGATAAGATCCACAATGCGTTTCATGTTTCGATGCTAAGGAGATATAGATCATGTGACACCCCTTACCCGTCTACAGTGTAGCCGAGCAAGATATGTCACACAGTATACCGGAACACCCAATTTTTATCCCAATTATTCTTATCCTTCCTTAATTTATTTCTTCATGGTTATAAAGTGCAATTTGTGAAATTTAACTCATTCAAGTCATTTATTGAAATTATAAATTCATTTGAGGTTCCGAAAATTTTATAGAAAATCCGGCAGAGTATCAGCTAAAAATGGAAAAAACAGTTCTTTAGAACCTGTGAAAAACACTTCCAAAACATTCATCCATATTCTTAAACTCCAATAACCATCAACATGGTCTCAACAATTTTCAACAATCATAACCATCTCAAGTTTTCAACATGAATCCACAATTTCATTCAGATCAAAATCAAATTTAATTTCATGAAGATATTCTCAAATTATATTAATTAACAAAATTTTACAAAATATGTACATCAGCATATAATTACATAAATTTACTATTTACATGAGTTCATAATTTACAAATCACAGACTACTACCTATTGCAAAATGCAAAAACAAAATTTCAAAATGAACCTAAAGGTCCTACCACTGATGCACTGCAGATGAGAGATGACTCTGACTCTATGCAGATCTGTGACCTCACCCAGTCTGTGGTCTGCTGGGCTCTCTATCAGTCTCTCTAGAACCTACGCGTAGCAAAAAGTGACGCGCTAAGCAATAATGCTTAGTGGTGCCAATAATAAAATAAAAAGAACTAAAAAGAAATAAACATGCAGTGTATATATTGATGTCTCATGCAGATAAATTTTTGATAAATATTTGTAGTTTATTTATTTGGTACTTATTATGTCAATTATTTCATTAAATTTATTAACTTCTATTTTTGGTTGCCCAAGTAACCTATACTGGATGACTGGACTGGATAAATGGGTAAACTGGCACTGGGTATCAAGTACCTCGAGCCGTCACACCATCGGTCACATATGTATCTCCGGTAGGCAAATGTAATGCCTAATAAGTCAGATAATTATTAGGCACAAGGCCAAGTATCACCATAATATCAGAATGGGTAAAAGCCATAAAATCATAGAATGACATAATTCCATGTGCAGTACTGCTAACTAAACCCTATTGGCATGCCAACCTATCCAAACCAATCTTACTAGGTATACTAGGGCACATTTCAAAGTTATTGATTGAATTTTTATGCTTTACATGTAAGGTTACTATTCATTTTACTATTTAGGTCAACTTATTGACTTTCCAATGCATAATAGCTACATGAGTCCTAATCACATAAATTTACCACATTTTGGTTCCCAAAAGTGTTGACATTAGTTGCCAATCCATACTTCTAACCAAAGGTGAATAAATAACCATCTCTGAAGACGAAATCATCTCTGTACGGATCGAAAAATCATCTCTGAAGACGAAATAACCAAAATGCCCTCCGTTTGGCTTATTAAGCCAAAATCGTCTGTACGGATCGAAAAATTTTTCTAAGCCTTTTCTTGGCATTCTAATGCCATAGAAACCTCAATGACTCTTCTTTGGAGTCCCAAAAATTATCTTATGAATTTTCTCCTAGGTTTAGGGCTCCTAGTTGCGAGGACCGCAACTTCCCACTGGGTTACCCATTGCTAGGGCACCGACTCATTTAACTTGGTTATATTTTATTTCTAAAATTTTTCCTACATTTTTCTTGTTAATATTTGAGTTAATTATGACTCTTCACTTTAGTTTAAATATTTTTTCCAGACGTTCTAGCTGTCCGGACCGACACCGATCACCTGAACAGTAGAATGTACAGAATTGCTACAGTGAGGGTGTTACAGATCAGATCCTTCACATGTCATATCAGCAGAGGCAATTGAAGTGTAGCCAGATTTGACATATGAAGAAAAACCAATAAAAATCTTAACTTGAGAAATCAAAGAACTGCGGAATAAGAGGATTCCATTAGTGAAGGTGCTCTGGAGACACCATAACACAGAGGAAGCCATTTGGGAGAGCGAAGAGACGATGAGGAAGGAGTATTCTCAGCTATTTATACCAGGTAAATTTCGAGAATGAAATTTCTTTTTAGAGAGGAAGAGTTGTAACGTCCCAAGAATTTTGAGCTCTAAATAGTACTATTTTTGGTCTGTGAATAGCATTATTCAAAGCTAGCTTGAGGACTAAAAATGAGATGAAAATTAATTAAGATAAGCAAAATAAAAACTCATGTGACCATCGGATTATGGACTTAATCGGTATTATTGAAAAAGATAGACTATAACCGGATGAAGGGTATTTTGGTCAATTCACTTAAAGAGTTGACTTTTGACCGAAATATTGATTAAAACTAAGTGAGATACATGTGTTAGAAGGGAACTTAATTAATCAAAAGCGGTATAAAATAATTAGAATGTTAAAAATTAGAATTGGGAATTAATAATTAGCATATTATAAAAATTTAATAATTAAAAAAATATAATAGGATAATTATCTAACAAAAGACAAATTTTTTAATTAAAGTAAAGTTACTTTTAAACATCATTATCACCATCATCAACTCATCTTATCTTCATCTTCTTCCTATCTTGCCATCACTCTCTCTCTCTCTCTCTCTCTCTCTCTCACTCATTCATTTCATCCGTTGAAGCTCCATTTTTAAGCTTCAAATACCTAAATTTCCTCCATAATTTTTATAGCAAACTAACAGAAAACTTTAAATTAAGCCTCGAATTGAAGAGAGCAAGCAAGAAATCCAAGAAATTTGGAAGAATTGCGAAGGAGCGGTGAAAACCAATTAATGTAAGTAGTGAATTAAGCTTCTTTAATTGTGAATTTATGGAATTCATATTTGATTGTGAAGATTTATATGAAAATTGATTGAAATTTATGGAGGTATTTGAAGGGAGGAATTTCGATTGGGAGACTGAGGAATTTCGGTTGTGAATGAGAATTAATGAAAATAAGATATATTTGAAAGACCTAAATTTCGGTCAGCTTATGGAAGTCAGAGATGTTGTGTTTAATTGAATTGAAACTTAAAATCTAGCTTTGATAAATTGAAATACATGATTTATGTATTAATTTGCATATGGTAGCATGACTTGTGATTATGGAAGTTAGGGTTTTGGGAGAAATTGGGGGTTTTGTGCCTTGATGGTCAATTGAAGTATTTGAGGTCAAATATTGACCATTTGATGAGAATTGCTTGAGTTTAGAAGTGAGTTGTTGAATTGAATTGAGAATTAGAAGTGTTGCTTTTGCACTAGATTTCTAGACCTCTGAGTCTAGTGTAATTACATGGCTATAAGTAGAGTTAGACAGCTCCAATTGGTGTGAGGCCAATTGGAGATGAAACTTAAGTTCTAAAGCCACAAATTTCATGAAGAAATCTTGCTCAAAAACTGACAACTAATTGCCTTAAAATTGGCTTGAATCCGGAATGACATATTTTAGACCTGTAGAAATGATCATATGAATAGTAAATATTCAAATTGGCATAACTCACTATAGAAAGTTCTGAATGACCTAATTCTTGAACCCATGAAAAGCTTAGACATAGTAGAACATTTTACATGGAGATTAGGAGACCTAGTTTTGACTCTAACCCAATCAAATTGCTAGGCAAAGTTAGTTCACCAAATTTGCCTGGACCAAAACTAACCAGGAAATTCTGGACCTTAGGCCATCCTACTAGTTATGGCAAAAATGCCATAACTTAGTCTACAAAACTGAAAATGTAGTGATTCAAAATCCAAAATCTTCATAAGACCTAGAGCTACAATTTTGATGTTTTGACCAGTATCTAGAGGCCAATGCAACTTAGGGAAATTGCTAGGAGAAATCAGAAATTCACAAACTAGAAATTCCTACACCTGGACAGATTAGCTATTTGACACCTAGATAGTAAATAAATCATAATTTTCAGTAGAAAACTTCAATTGGGATGAGCAAAATTGATATGAAAACTTAAGAAATAGAGCTACAATTTTGGTTCAGAAACCTTACATAAATTTTGAGTGTAGGATCCTTAAATATTAGTTAGAAAATTGACCTGAAACCTGAAATCCTGGAACTTCAGGATTCATGAGACCAGATTGGTAAATTAGTTATAACTTGCCCTACACAACTCTAAATTTAGTAATTCTTGAATTTGTGTAATCATGAGGCACAAGGGAACAACTCATATGAAGAACACTAAGCCAAATTATGGCTGTAACTAGTCCAAATAGTTTGACAAATTTGAGTTCCAGAATCTACCCTGTTCTGGAACAGTATTAATCATTGGACTAGTACTTGGTAAATTGTTCATAACTAGAGCTAAAAAACTCCAAATTAAATGATTCAAAAAGGAAAATAAAGCCAAGATGATAAGGAATAACTTTCATGAAGAAAGTGTGGTCAAATTACTACTGTAGCTTAGCCTAATATGAGAATGAAATCAAAGTTGAAATTCTGGAATTTATGAAACATCACATAAATGATTTGAAATATGGGTGGTAACCAATACCAATGATTCTATAAACTTGAATGTGAGATGAATATATATTTGGAACCTATGTTTCCAATATGATTGAAGCCAAAAATGCTATGAAGCATGAATATAAAATGTGATGAGAATATGTGAGCTATGAATGTTTAAGAATGCAAATTGCCCATGTAGGCCTAAACATGTGTGTATGGGTTGGATAAATTGGCATGCCAGTAGGGTTCTGTTTTGTAGTACTACTTATGGCCTTGTGCCATTTTGTTATCATGGCTTTCATGCCATTCTATTATTATCGCTTCTAACCATTCTATTAAATGATGATGTATATGGCTTTATGCCCGATTGCTACTATGGCTTTTTTTCAGCCATTCTGTTGCATACCTGATTGACATTATGTGTCCTACAGTATGACGTGTTAGTAGTATGCCCTAAAGCATATCATTTAGTATGTATCTTGTACATATTTTTATTAATAAAAGGCATTTTCACTTTTTCGTTTACATAATATATTTATGTGTAAGAGAAAAGGTCCATTGATATTTTGTTAGAAATTCTATTCTTAAGTTGTTAAGAATATGAGTGACAGTATTTCTAGCACAAAGTATCATAAATAAGTTCACAATCGAGGATACTTCACAATAAGGACATGACTTATCCAGTATGATTGTATTCATGTTTGTTCCCAAGTTATTTATATGAGATATAAATAAGATGGAATGGTGAGTCTTATGCCATATAACAAATATGATAGGCACTTATACATGATAAGTAGGCCGAACCAGTGACATTTATGACAAGCACAAGGAGTTTACTCTTGTCAATGTATTGTCATAAATCATATCAGTGCATATAATCTTTAAACCTGAGATAGCACAGTTATCTTGTATATAGGTGGTTTGAGTTTGATACTGCTTTCATACTTGTACTATGTATGGGTATGTGGGCATGTGTTGGCTCCTACTAGTTATATATAGAGGTAGGTGTTGATCAAGATGGAATCTGTTCCTCTAAGTAAATAGGGATAAAATCCTATGTTCATTTAATTGTTCTTGATGTTTCAAGTTCCTGGCTAGGACAGATAGATTTAATCAGAAAAGAGTTTCTGATGAGAAAATCTTTTTAATCAATAACTGAAATTAAAAGAGAACATAATATTCATAGCAAATGGGGTTTGACATAAACCATGACTCCAGCTCGAATTGGGATTTTATAACAGAGAGATTCTAGAAAAAGATTGTAATTATGTTTGTTCCCAAGGTATTTATATGAGATATACATAAGATGGAATTGTGAGTCTCATGCCATATAACAAACATGATAGGCACTTATATATGATAAGTAGGCCGAACCAGTAATGCATATGACAAGCACATGGAGTTTACTCTTGTCAATGCATTGTCATAAATCATATCAGTGCATATAATCTTTAGACCTGAGATGACACAGTTATCTTGTATATAGGTGGTTTGAGTTTGATACTGCTTTCATACTTGTACTGTGTATGGGCATATAGGTATGTGTTGGCTCCTACTAGTTATATATGGAGATAGGTGTTGATCAAGATGGAATCTGTTACCCTAAGTAAATAGGAATAAAATCCTATATTCATTTAATTGTTCTTGATGTTTCAAGTTCTGGCCGGAGACAGATGATTTAGTCAGAAAAGAGTTTCTGATAAGAAAATCTAATTAATCAAGACCTGGAATTAAAAGAGAACATAATATTCATAGCAAATGGGGTTTGACATAAACCATGACTCCAGCTTGAATTGGGATTTTGTAACAGAGAGATTCTAGAAAAAGATTGTAATTATGTTTGTTCCCAATGTATTTATATGAGATATAAATAAGATGGAATTGTGAGTCTCATGCCATATAACAAACATGATAGGCACTTATATATGATAAGTAGGCCGAATTAGTAATGCATATGACAAGCACATGGAGCTCTTGTCAATGCATTGTCATAAATTATATCAGTGCATATAATCTTTAGACCTGAGATAACACAGTTATCTTATATATAGGTGGTTTGAGTTTGATACTGCTTTCATACTTGTACTGTGTATGGGTATATAGGCATGTGTTGGCTTCTACTAGTTATATATGGAGATAGGTGTTGATCAAGATAGAATCTGTTACCCTAAGTAAATAGGAATAAAATCCTATATTCATTTAATTCTTCTTGATGTTTCAAGTTGCTGGCCAGGACAGACAGATTTAGTCAGAAATGAGTTTCTGATAAGAAAATCTAATTAATCAAGAACTGGAATTAAAAGAGAACATAATATTCATAGCAAATGGGGTTTGACATAAACCATGACTCCAGCTCGAATTGGAATTTTGTAACAGAGATATTCTAGTGCATGGTAACATATGATTATAAGTTCATTTAAGGTATTCCTTGTTACTGATTGGGTGGCCGTGGCACGCTATGTTAGGTATCAACTATAGTCTATGAGATGCCTAAAATGATTTCGAGAAATCACTTATGATAAGAAAGAGTTCTGATGATATTAAGAGTTAATATCATATCTCATTGCCAATTAGTGATGAGCCTAGTAAGTCACACACATACACAAGACAATCACCAAGTAAAATGTGATTTAATTTATTAATTAAAGATTTTAATTAATTAATTAAATAGGTTTGGCTTGCAATAAAATTGCAAAGTCCCTAGCATGACTTGAAACCAAATCTAGGTTATTGGATGTATAGTATAAGTTAAATTTATATTTAAAGTGTTTAAATATGAATTTAATTGTGAGAAATTAATTAATAGAGATTAATTAATTAATTTATATTTGATATAAATTGATTTGAAGAGGAGAAATAATGATATTGGGTTAAGAACTCAAAATTACAACATAAGGATAATTTGGTCATTTCACATAGTGACATGTGGCACCATGAGATGGTGGCACATGGCATCATATAAGCTTGCCATTTATCTTCATATCATATAATATGGTCAAAGTCAAGATTAAGTCTAGCTTTGACACTTGGCTTAATGTGATTGAGTCAATTAAAAATAAGATGCAATGAGGTGGTGACATGTGGCATAGGGTTTAAGTGACTTAATGACCTAATTATATAAAAGGGAAAAGAAAAGAAGAAACACAACACTCTTATTCTCTTCCTCAAGGTGGCGGCACACCTCTCTCCCTCTCCTCTTCATCTTGTCTCATCAATTCAAAGAGAATTGCCCAAAATCCTTTAAATTAAAATTGCTAGAAATTATTTCTAGTGTCTTATACATACATACTACCTCTCTAAAGGCAAAAACCCATTTTATAATTGGTTGGCAAAGGCTTAAGAAGCAAATTGGGGGTTGCCCATTGGTGATCTTGGTGTGGACAAGCTAGAGGGACAATACTTGGGGTCCTAGGTACTTCCTAAAGGTGCCAATTACATCCATAGTGTATCAAAGAGGTTAGTGTTCTAACTCCTCTTTTAAACTAGGGTTTAAATGAATTAATTTGTTAATTCACAATCTTGAATGGCAAACATAGATCCTAATACATATTAAAAGTATTTTAATATGTATTAGGATCTATGTTTAATTAGGCAAATAAGAGATGTGGTATGATGCATATAACCCTAGAAATTTTTTTTTTTAAATTCAATGCTCTAATGTAACAATTTTTCATGCTTCCGCTCCTTCAATTGGTATTAGAGCCACTATATTTGCTATTTAGATTGATTATTGAGATTTAATTGTGTGAATTGAATTGATCTAAAGCTGTTTGGATTAACCAATGGTGGCGGCATGCATGTTGAAGTCCTCATGTGTGGCGGCTTGCATGGTTATGAACACCAACCATGCGTATGGTTTGGGTTTGATGTATGGGCTTGGTATTTAAGGCCCATAATTAGGCTCATGCTTAATTAAATTGTTTAATTAAGAATTTTAATCACACAATTAAATTTTGATTCAATTATTTGAATGAGATTCAAATATGAATTTTTAAATTTATTTGAATGAGATTCAAATATGAATTTTTAAATTCATTTGAATGGGATTTAAATCTGATTTTTTAAATTTATTTGAATGAGATTCAAATCTGAATTTTTTAGTTGAATATGAGATATTCAATTTAATTTTAGTATGTATGTTTTATTTAATTGTTAAATGGTAATATGCATGATGGATGATCATGGATAATAAAATACCAATGTGATTGGATTTATTTCTTTTATTTTTCTTTGGGTTATAAAATAATTAATTTTATTTTTGGTGGCATGTATTATAAGTGTTGTAATAATTTAGGTTATAATTTCATTTATTTAAAGTCCATATTCTTGTAAATTCGCCTTGGTATGCCAAGGATTACAATGTAATTGGATTGCAAGAAGATCAAGGAGGTTAAGAGCATTGGTGGGACCAGTGGGAGGAAATCAAGATCAAGTATTGATTATGTCCTCCTTCAGCAACTCTTTTAAAATAAATGAATGAAATACACTTAGGAATGCCCTGATTTAATTCTTGGTGGCTCAGAATTGAATCCCTTAGAAAGTCCATGATCATACCATATTAATTATTTATCCATGTATGCATGAGATGTATGGGAATGTATGTAAGTATATAATATATGCATGCTAATTGAACAATGTGCAAAGTGAGACCATAATAGTAATTAAGCCGACCACTAAATATTCTAAACAAATGATTAAGTTGAAAATGTTATAATTAAAGTAATTATATCATGGGCCCTCCATTGAGGCAATTATTTTAAGAAATTTTAAATACTTGCATGTGATGCATTTAATTTAAGAGATTTTCTTAAGAATAATTGTTAAGCATTAGATGTTGTAAATATGTAAATAAGTTGATGGCCAATAATGGATGTGCCTAAGGACATTAAAATTATTTGCATATTTACTGGCTTAATGGGATCAACTTAACTAATGCAAGATAAATCAATAATGGATTTACCTAAGATTTTAAGCATTAGGGGTTAGATAATTGATTGAACCTCACATGAGATGTGATGGGCAAGGAGCTGCTCACTTATAGTTTATTGTAATTCCAATAATGGATGTGCCTGAGGTTGATCAATAAGACTATAAGAATTCAATCACCTACTAGAAATCCATCCAACTAGGATTTTCGTTTCCTACTTTGAAAGTGTAGCATTCGCCAAGTTAGTGGGAGGACCAATTTGATTAAAAGACCATAATCATTTTGATTAATTACTTGATATATTTACTAATTAATCTAGTTATTTTCTACAGTTATTCTTCTGATAATAATGAACACACAACAACCACCACCATCCAATATCCTTGTGAGCATACTTGATCATAATAGGTTGACAGGACCTAATCTTTTTGATTGGCTAAGAAATTTAAAACTTGTCCTGAACTTAGAGTGTATTAGATATGTTCTAGACTCAAATGTTCCTGGTCTCTTACCTCCAGAGGCCACTCAAGAGGAACATGACACTTTGGACAAGTGGAAGGAGCATGATATGAGAGCCAAGTGTTACATGCTTGCTTCTATGAGTAATGAGTAACAGAAACAGCATGAAAATATGCAAAGTGCTAGTGAGATCCTCCTTCACCTATAAGAGTTGTATGGTGAGTATAGTAAAAATGCTAGGTATGAGATATCTAGGTAGCTATTTCGAATGAGGATGTCTGAGGGACAGAATGTTGGGGATCATGTTCACAAGATGATTCGGCTTATAGAGCAGTTGGAATATCTTGACTTTAACATGGATTTCCAATTGCAGACGGATTTGATCCTTCAGTCCCTACCTGAGTCATTTGGGAATTTTGTGACAAATTTCCATATGACTAAGCAGGAATACACCTTGGCTGGTTTACTTAACATGCTTGTTATTGCCCAAAAGAATATGTCGGGCAATAAAGGAAAAGAGGTAGCTTTGATTGCATCTTCTTCTACTGGAAAGTCCAACAAGAAGAAGGGCAATAAGAAAAAGAAACCTCAAGTTCCAGGACCTTCTAAGAAGATAGCCAAACAGAAAGGGAAAACCAAAGTTGATGGAGGCAAAGGAAAGTGTTTCCACTGCCAGAATGATGGGCACTGGAAAAGGAACTGCCCAGAGTATCTTGCTTCTTTGAAGGACAAGAAGGATACACCATCAGAAGGTATGTCTATATCTTGTTATTTAGATGTTGATGATGCTCATAGTTTATCTATAGCTTAGATTTTATATATTGGTGCTAGTTCTCACATTTCTTATGATATACAGGAACTAGCAAACAGTAGCAGCTTGCATACTCGAGATGTTAGATTTTGGATTAGCGATGGCTCAACTATTGAAGCTTTAGCCATAGGATCTAAATCTTTGTACATGTGTAGATATTTTTTGTGTTTGAATAATATTTTGTATGTGCTTGATGCTTTTAAGAACATCATTTTTATATCTAGTTTGACTAGAAATGGTTATGAATTTCAGTTCATAGATGATGTTTGCAATATTTATTTTGAAAATAAATATGTTGGCTCGGGTTATATGCATGATGGTCTTTATTATTTGGATAATAATGATAAACACAAATTGAATGCAAGCAATCTAAAAGAATGCAATGCCATGATGAAAATCAACTCAAGTTTAAAATATCTTTGACACTTAAGATTAGGTCATGTAGCAGAAGATAGGATTGCAAAACTGGAGAAAATGGAGATTTTATCCTCATTGGGTTATGAACCTACTCCAACTTATGAATCCTACTTTCAGGGCAAAATGACTAGATCACCCTTTGTTGAACAAGGACTAAGAGCTAAAAATATTTGGGAGCTAATACATAGTGATATATGTGATCCATTTAAGGAAATTGCTAGATGCAGTTTTTATTACTTTATTGCCTTTACTGATGATAAATCAAGGTTTGGGTATTTATATTTGATGAAATACAAACATGAATCCTTTGAAAAGTTCAAAGAATTTAAATCTGAAGTAGAAAATCAAACAGGAAAAAGTATTAAAACTCTTCAATCAGATCGTGGAGGTGAATACTTAAGTACTAAATTTGATAAATACTTGAAAAAGCATGGTCTTGTTTCCCAGCTGATTCCTCCAGGAACGCCACAATTGAATGGTGTATCTGAAAGGAGAAATCGTACCCTATTAGATATGGTACGCAGTATGATGAGCTATACTGATATGTCAATCTCTTTTTGGAGATTTGCATTAGAATCAGCTTTGCATATTCTGAATAGGATTCCATGAAAATCAGTTTCTTCCACACCTTATGAGATATGGCATGGAAGAAAACCAAGTCTTAAGCATGTTAAGATTTGGGGTTGTCCAGCTTATATTAAAAAGCTGAACATTGATAAATTGAAAACCAGATCAAAAAAATGTCTATTTGTTGGATATCTAAAAGAAAGTTTTGGATATTATTTTTATTTTCCTACATCACAAAAGGTTGTGGTAAGTAGAGATGCCATATTTCTTGAACAACAGTTTATTTAAGAAGGTGGCAAAGAAAGGCAAATAGAGAATTGGAGAATTCTGACCAACCAACAGATCAAATGGATATAGATCCATCTAGTCAACCTACACCTATTGATGAAACATCTACAGTAATTCGTCGCAAATCAACTAGGATATCTCACCCACCAGTGAGATATAGTTTTCTTCATGAAGATGAACAAGAGTTGTTTACTCATGAAGAAGTAGATCAAGGAGATGATCCACTCACCTATGAAGAAGCTATATCAGATATAGACTCTTCAAAATGGATTAAAGCTATGAAATCCAAAATTGATTCCATGTATAAGAATCAAGTTTGGGATCTTCTTGACCCACCTGAAGGTATTGTACCTATAGGGAATAAATGGGTTTTCAAGAAGAAAATTCATTCTGATGGAAAGGTAGAGACCTATAAAGCAAGGTTAGTAGTGAAAGGGTTTCACCAAAGGCGAGGAATCAACTATGACGAGACTTTCTCACCTGTTGCCATGCTTAAATCAATTAGGATTCTATTAGCAATAGCTGCATACTATGATTATGAGATTTGGCAAATGGATGTCAAAACAGTTTTTCTCAATGGATACATTGAAGAAAACATTTTCATGGTACAACCTAGGGTTTTGAATCCCAAGATGGTTCCAAGGTATGCAAGCTAAAGCGATCCATTTATGGGTTGAAACAAGCTTCAAAGAGTTGGAACATCCATTTTGATGAAGCCATTAAGTCATTTGGTTTTATCAAAAATATGGATGAGCCATGTGTATATAAGAAGGTTAGTGATAGTGCTATCACTTTCCTTGTCTTATATGTGGATGATATTCTATTGATAGGTAATGACATAGGTATGTTGACAGCTATAAAGGTATGGTTGTCAAATACATTCTCCATAAAAAACTTAGGGGAGGCAACCTATATTTTTGGAATTCGCATCTATAGAGATAGAGCGAAAAGAATAATTGGTTTATCTCAAAGTCTATACTTGGAAAAGGTATTAAAGAGGTTTAACATGCTTGATTCCAAGAGAGGATTGTTACCAGTGAGACATGGTATCCACCTTTCTAAAGAGATGTCTCCAAAGACACCTGAAGAAAGAGATAAAATGGCCAGGATTCCATATGCTTCAGTTATTGGAAGTTTGACGTATACAATGATGTGTATTAGGCCGGATATCGCACTTGTTGTTAGTTTGACTAGCAGGTTTCAATCCAATCCAGGTTTGGAACACTAGATAGCTGTCAAGAACATCCTTAAGTACTTGAGAAGAGTTAAGGATTTATTCTTGATTTATGAAAGTGGTGACTTACAATTGGATGGTTATACTGATTCTGATTTCCAATCAGATATCGATGATAGAAAATCTTCCTCTGGGTTTATGTTCATTTGTAATAGAGGTGCAGTCAGTTGGAAGAGTTCCAAGCAAAGTACGACTGCTGATTCCACTACAGAAATTGAGTATATTGCTACATCAGATGCTGCAAAAGAAGCTGTTTGGATAAAGAAGTTTGTGACAGAACTTATAGTAGTTCCTTCCATTGAGTCAGCAGTTCCACTCTACTGTGACAACAATGGAGCGGTCATACAGGCTAAGGAATCCCGGTCTCACCAAAAATCCAAACACATAGAAAGGCACTACCACATTATCAGAGAGATAGTTGGGCGAAGCGATGTAGCCATGCAGAAAATAGCATCAGCTGAAAATCCAACTGATCCATTCACGAAGCTTATGTCACAAGCTCAGTTAGACTGACAACTTGAGAAGATAGGTCTAAGATATTGTAATGAATGGCTCTAGTGCTAGTGGGAGATTATTAGTAGTATGCCTTAGAGCATATCATTTAGTATGTATCTTGTACATATTTTATTAATAAAAGGTAATTTTACTTTTTTGTTTACATAATATATTTATGTATAATAACAAAGGTCCATTGATATTTTGTTAGAAATTCTATTCTTAAGTTGTTAAGAATATGAGTGATAGTATTTCTAGCACAAAATATCTTAAATTGATTGACAATCGAGGATACTTCACACAGGACATGACTTATCCAGTAAGATTGTAATCATGTTTGTTCCCAAGGTATTTATATGAGATATAAATAAGATGGAATGGTGAGTCTCATGCCATATAACAAACATGATAGGCACTTATACATGATAAGTAGACCAAACCAATGACGCATATGACAAGCACATGGAGTTTACTCTTATCAATGCATTGTCATATATCATATCAGTGCATATAATCTTTAGACCGAGATAACACAGTTATCTTGTATATAGGTAGTTTGAGTTTGATATTGCTTTCATACTTGTACTGTATATGGGTATATGGGCATGTGTTGGCTCCTACTAGTTATATATGGAGATAGGTGTTGATCAAGATGGAATCTGTTACCCTAAGTAAATAGGAATAAAATCCTATGTTCATTTAATTCTTTTTGATGTTTCAAGTTCCTGGCAAGGACAAACAGATTTAGTTAGAAAAGAGTTTCTGATAAGAAAATCTAATTAATCAATAACTGGAATTAAAAGAGAACATAATATTCATAGCAAATGGGGTTTGACATAAACCATGACTCCAGCTCGAATTAGGATTTTGTAACAGAGCGATTATAGTGCATGGTAACATATGATTATAGGTTCATTTAAGGTATTTCTTATTACTGATTGGGTGGCTATGGCACGCTATGCTAGGTGTCAACCATGGTCTATGAGATACCTAAAATGATTTAGAGAAATCATTTATGGTAAGAAAGAGTTCTGATGATATTAAGAGTTAATATCATATCTCATTGCCAATTAGTAATGAGCCTAGTAAGTCACACACATACACAAGACAATCACCAAGTAAAATGTGATTTAATTGATTAATTAAAAAGTTTAATTAATTAATTAAATAGGTTTAGTTTGCAATAAGATTGCAAAGTCCCTAGCATGACTTGAAACCAAATCTAAGTTATTAGATGTATAGTATATATTAAATTTATATTTAAAGTGTTTAAATATGAATTTAATTGTGAGAAATTAATTAATAAAGATTAATTAATTAATTTATATTTAATATAAATTGATTATAAGAGGAGAAATAATGATTTTGAGTTGAGAACTCAAAATTATAACATAAGAGTAATTTGATCATTTCACATGGTGACATGTGGCACCATGAGATGGTGACACATGGCATCATATAAGCTTGTCATTTGTCTTTCTATCATGTAATATGATCAAAGTCAATATTAAGTCTAACTTTAACACTTGGCTTAATGTGATTGAGTCAATTAAAAATAAGATACAATGAGGTGGTGACATGTGGCATATGGTTTAAGTGACTTAATGACCTAATTATATAAAAGGGAAAAGAAAAGAAGAAACACAACACTCTTATTCTCTTCCTCAAGGTGGCGGCACATCTCTCTCCCTCTCCGCTTCATCTTGTCTCATCAATTCAAAAAGAATTCTCCAAAATCCTTTGAATTAAAATTGCTAGAAATTATTTCTAGTGTCCTATATATACATACTACCTCTTTAAAGGTAAAAACCCAATTTATAATTGGTTGGCAAAGGCTTGAGAAGCAAATTGGGGGCTGTCCATTGATGATCTTAGTGTGGACAAACTAAAGGGACAACACTTGGGGTCCTAGGTGCTTTCTAAAGGTGCCAATTACATCCATAGTGCATCAAAGAGATTAGTGTTCTAACTTCTCTTTTAAACTAGGGTTTAAATGATTTAATTTGTTAATTCACAATCTTGAATGGCAAAGATAGATCCTAATACATATTAAAAGTTTTTTAATATATAATTGAGCATTGAAATAATTAGGCACATAAGAGATGTGGTATGATACATGTAATCCTAAAAAAAAAAAAATTTGAAATTCAATACTATAATGTAACAATTTTTCACGCTTTCGCTCCTTCAGTTGGTGGCCAGAGTCTAGCCAGCAACTATAAAAAGGGTTGTTGGGGGGGTGGGGGGAGGAAGAGCGTGGCGAGAGGGAGAGGGAAGAATGTGGGAATAGGGGTGAGCATTCGGTTCGAACCGAACCGAACCAAATTAAATTATAAAAACTGAATTTTAAATTTCAGAAGTCGAACTGAACCGAAATGAAAAATCAAATCAAACCGAACCGTTATATTTTCGGTTTGGTTCAATTTAAATAGATCGAGTTTGATTTTTGATTGATTTTTTAATTTAGATTTGATTTTTAAGTTATTTGGTCTAATTTTGACTTTGGTTTGAACCTAATAACCATTAATCAATGAAATTAAATAATTAATATATATATATAATTAAATATAATTCATAAATTTCCCATAAAATAAATCAATTCAAAAATCGATTCGGTTCGATTTAATTTAATTTGATTTGAATATATAAATTACTATTCGGTTCGATTCGATTTAACTAATTTTTTTTTTTCAAAATTGAATCGAACCGAAATAATCGAAATTTTTATAATATAAAACCGAACTGAACCGATAGAATTTTAAAATCAAATCGATTGAACCGAATTAACTCAATTTAATTTAATTTTTTAATTTAAACCGAATTCTTCTTAGCCCTATATGGGATGGAGAATGAGAAAAATCAATCATCGAAATTTTTTTTTTAATTTCCTGCACACACACTGTCCAAGAATCCTCACTTGTCATTATCACTACTTTTTCATTTCATTCATTCATTTATCTCTTGTATATATATATTAAAATACTAATAAATTTAAAAATATCTTAATTAAATTTATCAAGAAAATATTTTTTCAAAAATAATTATAATAATACAAATAACAAATAAAATAATAATAATAATAATAATAATACATATAAAAATAATATTCATTTAAAAAAAATATTATTGTGAAAATATTAATTTAAAATGATGAATAAACATTAATAAATTATTAACTTAATAAAAAACTATTTATTAAAAAATTAGGTTGTGACACTTGTAGAGTTTTTGTTTATCAACTGTTAGAATTCGTTGGTGATGCAGTCATAGAACATCTGATTACAAAGCACTTGTTTTTCACATATACAAATCTTCTTTGAGGCCACTTGACAAATTTTGCAAAACTATTGTAAACAATGAAAACTTTGCACTGTGTTGCAGTTAAACAAAAGCTCATGTGCATCTTCGATATAAAGAAATTACTTTTGTTCTGGAGGTCATTATAGTTTTAGTTTAAGATATTGTTGAATAGTGTTCTTGTTAAGTTGAAATCATAAACAAAGACAAAAATGCATTGAATATATATATATATATATATATATATAACAAGTTAAAAGTGATTCTTTATTGTTATTGCATAATGAACTGCCAAGAATTTAGAGAGAAGAAGCGACATATTAAAAAAATTAAGTAAAAATTATTTTTATTATAACGTTTTATTATATGGTATAAGATATATTTATAACTTTAACTTTTATAAATTTTTTTAATTATTATTTCCTTCATTTTTATATTAAATTAGAGAAAAAAAATTAGAAATGAAAAAAGAATTTATTTTTATTAGTTTCTCCTTTTTTTTATAATTATTGTTTAAATAAAAAAAAAAATATTTTTTCCCTTCCCTTCAAATAATCTTCCTTCAGACGCGCGGGTCCTATTTGTCCATATCACATCCACATTTTCTTTCTGTTGATAGTTCTGGTTTCATCTTCTCTTCAATGTCCAACCTCACAATCCCAATTGTAACACCAAACAACAAGAAAGAAGATACTCTCTGCTACAAATTGGATTAAACCCATGGAAACATTTACATTACCGTATCCCTATAATGGTTATGGTGGTGGGTATTGCTCATCTTCTTCACCCTCTTCTTCTTCTTCATCATCTTCTTCTTCTTACTACAACAAGATTGTTATTGTAATGGGGAAGAGCAAGAAGCCTCGCCCTCCTCCTCCAAAGGTTCCCTTTTCTATTCTACTTCTATTACTTTTTTATTATGATATTGGTTGCAAATTGTGTTTCTCTGCTCTAATCTAACACTAATCGATTATCATCATATGTACTCTCCAATTGATTTATAATCTTTACTGGGTAGTCCTCAGTTGTTCAGTACCAAATTTATCCCAAGCTTGCCTTTACTTATTTTGATTGATAATCTTAATTATGGTTGTCTGATGGGTACTGCTAGATTTTTTTTTTTTTTGTGCTTTGTACTATTGTGGTCCCATTTGCCAATATTTCATCTTGCTGCAATGAGTAACAGTTGATTTGGGGGTTAAAGGATAATGGCCATAACAATGATTAACAGTTGCAAAGGCCATCATGTATGTAATCTAATGGCTTTACTTTGGTGTCTTTTAGAGGGATGTTATGTAATGCCTTGCAACTCTATGGGAGTTTAAAAATACTACTGTATAATGGCTGCTTTTTTAAAACCATGAAGATTATATTTGCTTGAGGAATGTGACTTAAACTTGCTCTCGGATCTTGTAGTGAACTTTGATAACAGGTATTCTTCCAGTCCTGGAAACAGTTTGGAGGTGTTATAGTCTAATTAATTTCATTTTTTCTGTTGAAATTGATACTATTTCGTTTTCAGCCTTTCAACTTTTTAATTGACAATGGTATCAAAACATTATTTAGCAAATTTTACATATGAATGTGGTTTAATTTCCGTATTATACAGTTTTAACAATCATTTCACTGATAGGGTTCTGAGCCAGCTCCTCCAAGAATTACATCAAATCTCAAGCAGAATTTGCAGTTTTTGAAGTTATGGAAGGTGGGTTATGTGCTGAGACCTGTAAAGCTTGTTTAGGTCCCTATCCTCTATCTAATCAAATGTACATTCAGTAGGAATTTCAAAAGAGGAAGTCTAGCACACCCAAGCCTGCTACCAGTTACCGCAAAAAGAAAGTGGACAACGAAGACCTTCCAGAAGATACAGAACTCTATCGTGATCCTACCTTGTCCCTCTACTAGTAATACTCTTTCCAGGTTCCTTTCTTATTGGAGTTCGCTATTTCAGCCATCAAGTTTTTAGACTCTTGGAAAAGGATTTTTGTTTGATCTACCAATTATAATTTACAGTACAAACCAGGTTATAGACAACACAGTCCCCGTCTTGCTTGTCGATGGCTATAATGTATGTGGCTATTGGGCGAAGCTGAAGAAGCATTTTATAAATGGACGACTTGATATTGCCCGACAAAAATTAATTGATGAACTTGTAACATTCAGTATGCTTAGAGGTTTGCACTTTGTTCCCTTGAATAAAGAGGAATGCTTACATGCAGTTTATTCTAATCTCATTTTGAAGTGAAAGGTTTAGATGATTTATTGCATAGGATACGTGCAATGGGCAAGGGTGAAATGTTCCAATATTACTTACATATATATGCCTGTGTCTGTTCTCTTTCATGAAAGTAAGGTGGAAAATATATATTTTTTTTTCTGCATTTTATGCATGTTCTCTGCAGTATGCCAGTATCTGTCACTTCCTTCACATATTCTGCATTCCTAGAGTACAAGTTTCCAATGTGATTAATGTATATCATCATTATATGGTGGATGCACATCAGTGGCATGAAATTAACTGCTATGCCATAAATTTCACTAGCAGTCAAAGTGAAAGAGGTTGAAGAATTTGTCATTATTATGCGTTAGACAGTTAGAGGCTGAGGCTGTGAATCCTTTTTCATGCCAAAGCCTTTTGCGAAACAAATCACTATTACTGAAGTTTCCTTGAATATGATACATGGTAAGCCCTGCAGCTTTTATCGCTTCAGGGGTTTGGATGATCTTCTTCTTCCTCTTCTTCCTCTTCTTCCTTCCCTTTTCTCTTTTTGGGAAGAAAACTGTTGAGAACTCTGTCTTCTGTTTCATTTTCCTTTCTTCCTCCCTCTCTACTTCAAAACAGTGAAACAAAAAGGGGTAGGAACAATTGGTTATGTTGTGTGCTGAAGCTGCTATTGCTTGGATATTTTGCATAAGAATGGAGTGATTCAGTTGTTCTTTGAGTACACACTTCAATTATCAATTAAATTGTGGCAAAATGAAAAAAAATTGAGACCTGTGAACATGACATTCTTACTTTAGCTAGTTTACAATCTGAATAAGGTTTTCCAGTTAATGGTCCTCAGTCTTTTACGTACTTTGAATTTTGGCTCTGTTTTGTTATGTTGTGTTTAGCATCAGAGAATAGATGTTTGTGCATTGGCAATGGAGTTCATGCATAATACATTTATGTCTTTATCTCTGTCTGCTAATGTTTACAGAGGTGAAAGCGGTAGTTGTCTTTGATGCCATGATGTCAGGGCTTCCTACGCACAAGGAAAATTTCGCTGGGTACAGTTTATTATCCTAAGCTATAATTGAAACTCCCTTCCTCTCCCCCTTCTTTTATTTAATTCTTCCTGTTGATAACTAATAACTAAGAGTGGTGTCATTAATCGAAATTAAATAAATAAAATATTCTGTCATCTTTGCTTTGTAACAATAAGCTAACCTAATGAAATTAGCTTATTGTGACCTTGTGCATGTGCACCTATGCATACACATATTTGGATGCATGTTTCTGTAATGGAGTACATGCCCTTTCCTTGAATGCACTGCTTACAAAGTTTCTCATACATGCTTGTTATTTCCATTGAATAACTAGAGTAATAGGGATTCAAGGGTGTCTACTGTAACTTTAATTGAAGATTTTGATTTCACAAAACAATCCTGGAAAAATGCTGTCCTCTACTTTCTTTCTCCGGTAGGCAACATTGGATATGGCTCAGGACTCAGGACTCAGAATCCTATTGTTATTGACCTTACTATCTAATTTTTTATTGAAAATTGTGTTGTTAAATTGTTTATTTATGAAGTTTGTTTTTTCTTCCCTAGTCTTTATTCACATATACATTTTTCACATTTTGACTTTATCAATTTGCATTTTTCTAGTGTTGATGTGGTTTACTCGGGTGAATCATGTGCTGATGCATGGATCGAAAGAGAGGTTTGTTCTGACATCAAGCTAATAAGGAAATAACATCTTCGCTTTCATATATGTTCATAATAGAAAGCTTTAATATGCATGGACTGAGTGCCCTGTGTGTTCCTTAATGGTTGTAGCTCCTTATTTCTGTTGGCTTGGATGTCGTCACTTCTCTATCATTATCCATCAATGGAACTCAATTATAGTAGGATTACTGAGTTCTTTTCATGCCACATCTTTTTTCCCTGTCCCTCCTTTTTTTTGTTAATGTACCTCATTTAGAGTATGGGAATTAGTGCCAAACACAAACTCTGTATTGGTTGCCATGTTTGCTCTAATGTTGTCCTTATATGTTACTCTGATTGTATACCCTACAATTATCGTTGATTATAGGCTGCTCATGTAACTACTGCATTCATTATCATAGAGTCATTGGAACACTAAAGACTCACACTTACACACACTTAGTTGAAAGACTTATCTGGTTTCACTAACAGGTTACTGCCTTGAAGGAGGATGGATGTCCAAAGGTTTGGGTTGTGACTTCTGATCATATGCAACAACATGCGGCGCACGGAGCAGTATGCATTCTTTGGATAGTTTACTATTGTTGCATTGAATTTCCTTGATCTAGTAAACTTTGATTTGCACTTATGACTTATGCTTTAGAAATAACCAATTTTGGCCTATACTTTAGTTGTTGGGTGCTCTTGTGGTTAGGCCTCCAAAACCCTGTTAGTTATGTGTAAAATTAAGGTAAATTACTAAATCCCTTTATGTTGGCAAAATTATACACTTTGGTCCATGTCGTTTCAAAATTAGCGATTTCAGTTCTTACACCTCCTAACCACCATCAGTGAAAAGCATGCAATTTTGAGAGACTAAATTGTTTTATAATATAAGGACCAAAATTTGATATGATTTCAGATAATAGGAAATAAAGTGTAATACTAAAAATTTATAGTTTTATAATTAAGGATTAAAGTGTTGATTCATTAAGAAACCATGGGGGTCAAAATTATTAATATTGAAGTAGTAAAGATCAAAGTGTATATTATGGAAAATTTCAATGGGGTTTTAGTAACTTACCTTAAATTAACTTATAAAAAGAAAAATAGGGTCACATAATGATAAATTTGGTAGCCTAATATCAGTAGATCCTTCTTTCTATTGACTTATCCCTCTATATCGGCCATATTGGAAATTAATTTTGCATAGAATTGAATGGGTTTTCATGACCTGGCAGCGCAATTGCACCTTATAACCATTGGCAAAGTTGGTTATATCCAAGTACAGTTGTAAGTATGATTTTAATATTAGAGTTTAAAACAGGTGTGTAGAAGTAGAAATAGAATCACATCCCACTTATAAATAAAAATATTATAGGGAATAGAAGTCCTTATAAACAATTTAAAATCATGATTATAGTAGTAAGACTTACATTTCCCTCAATACTCATACTCAACTAGGCATTGGTCCCAAATTAGTTGATTCAATTTTCTCTGTTTCGCTCATTCTAGGAGTACATCTTTACAAAGATCTAGAACTTTTAAATTCTTTCTCACTATATCCCCCACGCTTCACTCAATAAATAATATAGATTGAAATAGAATTAGGAAATCGTATTGTATAGAAAATCCTATAATTGTTGGGATTATAAATTAAATAAAATAGAAAATAAAAGATTGAAAATGCAATTAGTGAATCTTATAGGTAGTAGAAATTTAGAGTTTCAGTAATGTAAAAGTATCTGAAATTTTATTTTGTTCATGATGTAATATTTGGTTGTCTTTACAAAAGTTCTGGCTGGCTGCAAAAGCTTAAGTGTCAGTTTAATAGATGAAGTTAGAATGTGAAGGCCATTGGTCAAATCATTGCTATGTATCAGTTCCATTGCTGCTTCTTATTAAATAACAATAACTAAGCCTTAATCCTAAATTGGTTGGGGTCAGTTATATGGATTTTTTTTTTGCCATTCAGCTCTATTATACACAAGGTCCTCAACTCCTCATCAATATCCAAAACTTGTAAATCCTTTGATGTTATTTCCCTCAACGTCATCTTAGGCCTCCCCCTTTCTCTTCTCCCTCCTTCCCCTACTAACCTATCACCCTTTCGTATTGGGGCATTTGACTCTCTGTGTTGTGCATGACCAAATCATATTAAACGATCCCCCTTCATTTTATTTCCAATATGTGCCATGTGTATTGTCTAGAGGATGTGGTTATTTTTAATCTTATCCATTATCGTGTTCTTTATATCATATGAAACCATACGATATAAATGCTGCTGCTTATTAAAAATTGTACCAAAATTAACCATCCTGTATTTTCTTTGTTTTGGAATCAGCTTTCAGTATCTTTTTTTTTTTTTTTTTGCCTATGTTTTTTGGTCAAGATATCTCACTTGTTTTTCTAGAAATTAAGTAACATTCTGCATTTACTTGTTATGTAATGATACGACATGTGATCTTGATATACCATCTAGTTTACCCTATATATATATTGACATTTAACATACTGTGATATTGCTTTTATCATTATCTGTCAACCGCCTGATGGGCTAGTTTCGTATTGTGTTGTTAGGGAGCCTTTGTTTGGAGTTGCAAGGCTTTGGTTTCTGAAGTGAGCAATATCCTGTTTTAGGCAATCATATTGTATAGAAAATCCTATTGTCGGGATTGCAAATTAAATAAAAAGAAAATTAAAAGGTTGAAAATGCAATTAGTGAATCTTATAGGTAATAGAAATTTAGAGTTTCAATAATGTAAAAATATCTAAAATTTTTATTTTGTTCATGATGTAATATTTGGTTGCACTATTTTGTCTTTACAAAAGTTCTGTCAGCATCTATACTATCACATGGTTAAATATTTATAGATGAATTTTTTATCCAATGGCTGGCTGCAAGAGCTTGAGTATCCGTTTTTATAGATGTAGTTTGAATGTGAAGGCCATTGGTTGAATCATTGCTATGTATCAGTTGTATTGCTGCTTCTTTTTAAAAATTTTACCAAAATTAACCATCATTTATTTTCTATGTTGGAATCAGCTTTCAATGTGTGTGTATATTTATATATATTTGCCTATGTTTTTAGGTCAAAATATCTCACTTGTTTTTCAAGACAATAAGTAGCATTCTGTATTTAGTTGTTATGTAATGATAACAGCAACTCCGGTCCCAAGTCCGGATAAAGGAGGAGGGTTGTGGTAGGTGACAACTAGCGTAAAAATTTCGTCACACCTTATGATATGGATTTAAATGATATAAATGTTGGGGCGTCCTCTACTAACGACGCGCTACATCGGAGCCCGGGTGTAGTGAGAAATATGCAAGGGTGTAGGGAGTTCACCGAAAGCGACGCTCCATGCCGGTGCCCGGGTGTGGTGTTAAGTGAGCACGGGTTCCCACATCATGGACGGGTGTGGGTAAAGAAGTTATTCCATAGGACAGATAGTAGAACAGATAGTGAAACAGAACACAAGATAGACATAGAAAATAATAGAAGATATCATAGAAGGAGACCAATTAGGAAGGAGCAGGTTAGGAGGAGGATCAGGGTTGGTACTTGGAATGTTGGATCACTTACAGGAAAATTAATGGAGCTTGTGGATACCTTGGAAAGGAGAATGGTGAATATTGCTTGCATTCAGGAGACTAAATGGGTAGGAGAGAAAAGTAAGGAAGTAGATAATTCAGGGTACAAACTGTGGTTTACCGAAAAGGAGAGAAATAAGAACGGAGTGGGCATAATCATAGACAAGACATTGAAAGACGCAGTAATAGCTGTGAAAAGAGTAGGAGATAGAATTATATTAGTAAAGCTAGTACTAGAAGGAGAAACAATAAATATAGTTAGTGCTTATGCCCCACAAATAGGACTAGACAGTGAGAGTAAACAAAGGTTTTGGGAAGATATGGATGATTTAATGCAAAGCATACCGAATGAAGAGAGTGTTTTCATTGGTGGAGATTTGAATGGACATGTAGGAAGTGATAGACAAGGTTATGAGAATGTTCATGGAGGTTTTGGTTTTGGAAGTCGAAACGAGGAGGGAAAAAGCATCTTGGATTTTGCTATGGCATACGACCTAATACTAGCAAATACCTACTTTATAAAAAGAGAGTCACATTTAGTGACTTTCAAAAGTGGGCAACATAAAAGCCAAATCGACTTCCTCTTAACCAGGAAGACAAATAGAGCTCTATGCAAGAATTGCAAGGTCGTTCCAGGAGAGGCTTTAACAAGTCAACATCGGTTGGTGGTCTTGGATGTCAATTTTAGGAATAATTCAAGTAAGGTCAGAAGAAATAGTGTAGCTCAAACAAAGTGATGGGAGTTCAAAGGAGTAAAGCAAGTGAAGTTCAAAAATGAGCTTATCGAGTCCGAAGTATGGAAGCTGGGTATGGAAGCTGGATATGGAGGCCAATGATATGTGGATACAGATAGCATCAAAGATTAGAAAAGTAGCTAGAAAAGTACTTGGAGAGTCTAAAGGACATGGACCACCCTCAAAAGAGAGATGGTGGTGGAATGAGGAACTACAAAAGGCAGTGAAGAGAAAAAGAGAATGGTATAAGAAATTACCTAAATGTGATAATAATGAGGCATATGAACAGTACAAGATAGCAAAGAAAGAGGCAAAAAAGGCAGTTAGTCAAGCAAAAGCACAAGCCTTTGAAAAGTTATATGAGAAACTTGGAACTAAAGAAGGGGAGAAAGATATTTATAGATTAGCAAGGAGGAGAGAAAGGAAATGTCAAGATCTCAATCAAGTTAGGTGCATTAAGGATGAAGGAAAAATGTTGGTGAAAGATGAGGACATTAAAGAAAGATGGAGAAATTATTTTAATAATCTCTTTAATAATAGTCAAAATGGTAATAGCGTGAATATAGATTATAGAACAATAGAAAAGAATGTGAATTATACTAGAAGGATTAGATCTTTAGAAGTAAAGGAAGCACTTAAGAGAATGAAAGTGGGTAAAGCCTATGGACCCGATGAAATACCAATTGAAGTGTGGAAGTGTTTGGGAGATATGGGAGTGGCATGGTTAACTAAATTATTTAATAAGATTCTAAACTCAAAGAAAATACCTGATAAATGGAGGAGGAGTATCTTAGTATCTATTTTTAAAAATAAAGGAGACATACAGAGTTGCTCAAACTATAGGGGAATTAAACTCATGAGCCATACTATGAAGTTGTGGGAGAGAGTTATGGAGCATCGACTATGTCATGATACTCTATCTCTCTCAATCAATTTGGTTTCATGCCCGGTCGTTCAACTATGGAAGCGATCTTTCTCATTAGAAGCTTGATGGAGAAATATAGAGATGTGAAGAAAGATCTACATATGGTTTTATTGATTTGGAGAAGGCTTATGATAGTGTTCCAAGAGATGTCTTATGGAATGTGTTAGAACAAAAGAGGGTATCTATTAGGTACATACAAGTGTTAAAAGATATGTATGAAGGAGCAACTACTATTGTGCGCACAGTGGGAGTGGACACAAGAGATTTTCCGATCTCAATTGGATTACACCAAGGATCAGCCATAAGCCCTTACCTTTTTACATTAATTTTAGATGAATTGACGAAACATATACAAGAGAGTATTCTTTGGTGCATGATGTTTGCGAATGATATTGTTCTGATAGATGAGACACGAGAAGGAGTCAATAGAAAGCTAAAGCTTTGGAGAAGTACTCTAGAGCCAAAGGGTTTTAAGTTAAGTAAAACGAAGATAAAATACATGCATTGCAAGTTCAGTGAAGGCCAAACTGGTGATAGGGAAGGAGTTAGTTTGAATGGAGTGGTACTGTCCCAAAGTAATCGCTTTAAATATTTAGGCTCAGTCTTTCAAGTAGATGGGGGATGTGAGTAGGATGTTAGTCATAGGATTAAAGCCGGATGGTTGAAGTAGAGACGTGCCACGGGAGTTTTATGTGATCGTAAGATTTTCAATAAGTTGAAAGGAAAATTTTACCGTACAGCCATACGACCGGCTATGTTATATGGTAGTGAGTGTTGGGCACTGAAAGAGTCTTATGCGTCTAAAATAAGAGTTGCAGATATGAGAATGTTAAGGTGGATGAGTGGCCATACTAGACTAGATAAAGTCCGTAATGAGAGTATTAGAGAAAAGGTAGGAGTGGTGCCAATTGAAGATAAGTTGAGAGAAGGGAGATTGAGGTTGTTTGGTCATGTGAAGCATAGACATACGGAAGCTCCAGTTAGACAAGTAAAGCACATTAGGTTAGAGGATAGAAAGAAAAAAAGGGGTAGACCTAAATTGACTTGGAGGAGAGTAGTACAACATGACCTAGAAGCATTACACATTTCTGAGGATTTAATCCAAAATCGTTTAGAGTGGAGAAAGCGAATCCATATAGCCTACTCCAAATTTTTGAGATTAGTTAAGTTGAGTTGAGTTGTATGTAATGATAACAGCATGTGATCTTGATATACCATCTGATTTACCTTATTTCTTGAACTATTGATGAATAAATCGCATGTATCTTGTGTGTGTGTATATATATATATATATATATTGACATTTAACATACTGTGATACTGCTTTTATCAATATCTGTCAACCACCTGATGGGCTTGTTTCATACTGTGTTGTTAGGGAGCCTTTGTTTGGAGTTGCAAGGCTTTGGTTTCTGAAGTGAGCAATATAATGTGTTTCATTTATTTTCTTGCTGTTTAATTCTCCATTCTTGCAATTACTAATGAACTATTTCGATTTTCCTTCTCTCTTAATGTTTCGGGTGTAGATTAAGGCATCACACAAGGAAATAGAGAAGATGCTTCAAGAACAAAGGTGTGCTCCATTTGAATGTACATTTTATTGACTGCAAATGGTTTATAACATAAGAATTATGAATGTTGTATCTCTAACAAAACATCCTTATCTACCGATGGGTGGGGTGGGTTATGGCATTTAGTAACCTTGCATCTTTCTCTAGCTCTCTCTACTGGTCTGGATTTATAGTCTATTAGAATATTACATTTCCTCTTGATACTGAGATTGGTTTATTATTTTGTTAATCTTCTCAGGCCCTCTTCTTTTCAAGGTAGATTGTTAAAGCACAATCTTGATTCTGAAGTTGTAGATGCTCTCAAGGATCTAAGGAATAAGCTAGCTGAGAATGAGTCAAAAAATAGGTGATCTAATTTAGTTCTAGAATTTAGAACTTAGAACTCTGAATATACCCTTTACCTTGGACAATGGTCCTTGTTCAACTTTGGTCTAAATTTTTGTTAATAATTGTATAGGAGGGATTCAGTGTTACTGTCCATTTATTTCAAAGTACCCTAGAGGAAGTGTTAGATGCTGCACTCCATTATTATTTCCATCTTTCTTCATTAGGCTTTAACTTCTACACAAACTGTAGATTTTCCTCCAAATTTGTACTTTGTGGGGTTCTTCAGATTTGTTTGACACTGCTGTTGAAGTTGCCATAGAACATTAAAAAATAATTTAAAATTAAATTTAATAAATTTTTGTCATTAAAATACTAAATAACAAAATAATTTTTTGCTGCTTTCTTTTTTATAGTATTTAAAATGGTTTTTTTTTTTCTTTATGAAAAGTAATTTTTTTTTTGGAGAAAATAGATAGGACTTAACTCTATTTTAAATACCTTATCCCAAATCAAAATCACATCCTCTTACGTTTAGGCATAATCGTCTAAAATTTACAAGTAAAACTATAATTTAGGCACTTCATTATATATATATATATATAACATTCCCATTTCATTACGAAATAACTAAAGGTACCATATTTGAATTTGACATTATATTGGCTTTTTATGATTTCCCCATAAATGGAACTAAATAAAAATTTAAATTAAAGTTAGTCAAATATAAATATATCATTAAAAAATTGAGGATTTAACCCAAAATCGTTCAGAGTGGAAAAAGCGAATCCATATAGCCGACCCCAAATTTTTGAGACAAAGGCTTAGTTGAGTTGAGTTGAGTATTAAAAAATTGAATTCTGCAAAAAATTGGAATTTGATTCTTATTTTCATGGTATACCCAATGTAGCCTTATTATTTTAATATTTCCTGATAATAAGCTACGTTAAATATTGTATTATTTATTGCTCTTTTACTAAAAAAATGTAATAAACATACAAATATAAATAAAATTAAAAATAGTAAATACACAATAAATAATATTTTGTTAAAAAACCAATTTCTTTCAATTCTGTGTGTATATATAAATATATATTTTAATTTCTTAGGGTTTATTTGTATAGGCAACATTTTGAAGTTGCAGTCTGGACTTTGGTTGTGGGCCTATTATAATATCTATTGGGCCATCCTTGATGATTGGATTTGAGCCCTTTTGTTCCTGCCTTTCTAGCTTTTTATTTTTATTTTTATTTTATTTTATTTTATTTTATTTTATTTTATTTATTTATTTTTTTTTTAAGGATTGAAGAGTGAAGGATCTTTGCCAATGCCATTGTGGTAAGGGTTAATGATAGAAATAACAAAAAATAATAATAATAATTTATTTAATCTATTGTGTAAAATCAGTCCCCAAACTTTTATTGTTTTTTTATATTTAATAAAATTTTCAAAGATTTTACATTGTTATGGTAATTGTTTTTACTGTTATTAAAATTTTTTTCATAATAAATTGAAAATGTGTAGGATAAATAACTTTAGTTTCCATTAAAAAATTATTATGATTTTATTAAGAGTATATGTTCTCTGTCTGTCTTGTGTGTATTTTTTATAAAAAAAAAAAAAAAAAAATTGTTGTATAACGCTTAATTTATAATAGAAAATGTGATGAGCTCACTGTTATTAAACCCAAAATGATACGGTGGATTAACTCGATGAACAGATGATTCAAATATAAAATGTTAAACTAGTGATCCGTTAATTTAATGAACCATTAGATTTGCCAATTTAAAATATTTTAATTTAAAAAAATTTTAAGAATAATAATTATATTGATATTTTTATATTTAGTTAATGAAAAGCACATTATTTAGCTATTATTCTTTCATTTACTTTATAAAAAATTTTATATAATGATATATTTATTTTTTTATTTTTAATATATAATTAATATTCATAAATATTAAGAAGAATGTAACAATATTTCTATTTTTTACATTAACTATAAATATTGAAAATAAAATATTTAAAATTTAAATTATTTCATATAAATTTCAATAATATTATTAAGATATTGATAAATATAATTTAATAAATATTAAAATATTAATTTAAAAAAATTAATCAACTAATATAATTTAATTATATTAATAAATATAATACTTTACCTATTCATAAATAATAATCACGTTTAGAGTTTTCACGATAATTAAGAAAATTATTAAATAATTTTATTTTCATAAAGAAAGTACTAGTAATTAACTTAATCATCTTTTTTTTTAAATCAGAAGAAATGAATACTAATGTGATAAATAGTTGATTTAATTAAGAAGAATGTGATAATATTAATTTTAAAAAAATTATATAAATATTTATTATATTTTATAAAGATAAATGATAAAATTAAAAAAAATATTAACTCTCTTTAATTTTTTAAATATAATAAATAATTTTTAAAAAAAATTAAATATAATTATTATTTATAGACAAAGAAAATATTTAATAAACATAATGACTTATTACTCAAATTAATGATTTCTTTCAATCGAGTTAATATTGGAGTCAGAATTTAATAATTATGGATGGGTTTGGCATTGAGATCATAAATTGTTTTTATAATAATAAAAAAAATTGATAATAAAAAATGAAAATAAAAAGAAATTAGGAACATTCGGAAAGGTGTAAAAAGCAGAAGTGGATAATGTCAACTGCATACCATTTCCAAACATTATCTGATCAAATTCTGTCCTGAAATTTAGTGCATAGAGCATGCCCAATTCTTTCATTAGAAGCCACCGCTACTGATACAAATCAGCCAGGCATGAATTCTAATGATTAAAATTATTTTTAATAAAAAATATTATTTTAAATTTATTAAAAAATAATTTAAAAAATATTTTTTATTTTTTTTATATTTTAAATTTAAATTTTTTAATTTTAATTTTTAATTAATTTTATTTTTTTTTAAACATATTTAAATGTAATTTTTTTAATGGCAGTTTCAATAACATTACATCTCCATTTTTTTTTTTAATTTTATTTCTTTACAACTTCATATGTTTTAAAAATTACAATTTAGAAAATAACTTTTTGCATAAAATAAATATTCCATCATTTGCTTATATAATATGTAATTTTATATTCCAAACATTTTATTTTTTTAAAAAATTATTATTTAATCTCTATTTTAATAAAATTAATTATTTAATTTTTCATATTTTAAAAAAATATATTAATTAATCTCCATATATTTATTTCATTTATTTTTTTAATCATTTTAATTATTTTAGGAATTAATTTAAATTTATTCAATTTTTATAATTTGAAAAATACAATTATATAATTTCTTTATTTTTTAAACTTTAAGATATTTAGTTTTCTCTCTTTTGAATATATTAACTAACATAAAATTTAATTTAAATTGAATGAAAGGACTAAAGAGTAGATGAAATAAAAATATAAAAAATTAAATAATATAATTTTATAAAATAAAATAATTAAATAATTAATTTTATTAAAAGAGAAAAATTAAATAATAATTTTCTTTATATACATTTAAAAAGTTTATGATTTGATATGATTATTAGATTAAATTTACTATATTTTATGCCTATTCAAGTCATAATATACAACCATCATGACGCTCAAATTTGAGTAGTGACACCAACCCTTAATTGAATCTTGATGAAAAAGAACTAGATTGTTTTTAAAGATAAAATCTTTGGTCCAACTCCAGGCTCTACTTTCTATGGGCTGAATGGCCCTAGGGCCATCAACATTTAAGCTTCCAATATGCTATATTTGATATTACTATAGAGCTATATTCAAGCTTACAACATGCTATATTTTTTGGATATACCTAACAATATGCTATATTTAAATCTTTATATTATTTAAGTTTTTATATGAAAAATAATGAGATAAAAAATAAATATGATAATACCCAAGAAAAATTAGCTCAACGGTTAACAATTCAGCTCTTAATATATCTCATCAAGAATTCGAATTTCACTTATTGCTATTAAAGTTCTTTATGGATGGGCGAATGATCTGTAGATTGTTTCTTAATATAGAGATATAGAACTATTTTTAGATTCTTTATCTATAAGTTTAAGCTTTTAGGTTAAGTGATTCCTTAATATGGTATCAGAGTTTTTCAGATCAAAAGGTTTTGTATTTGAATCCTGATCACTCTTATTTATTAGTAAAATATTTTAGCATAAGGTAAAGGGTAAAGTGAGTCTGTATTTGTTCACACTTCAAGTCTAGTGGCTTTCGCATGCAGGGTTATAATAAAGAGATATAAAACTATTTTTAGATCTATTGTCTGTAAGTTTAAACTTTCAAGTTGAGTAATTCTTTAACATCTGTAACCCTAAGATGGAAATACCCCTTCTACCCACATGGTAATCAAATGTCTACTCATATAATTGAGATTGAAACAAAGTATGTGTCTATCCATGCATAATTGAAGACTTGTTTTAATCTTTTAGAAGATCGATATATCAATGACTTATGACAAGTGGTATTCCTTTTCTTGGTCAAAAAATTCTCTACCCTAACTCAGAGGCTAAGGTCCTATCACTCCCACATGCATAGCAGATATCAAATTAACTCCAACCCTAACCTCCCCAATTGAGATGGCAACTCACCATACACGTACACACAATTATTTTCATCCATCTTTATTTATAAATTTATATATACATCTACCCATAAATAAGTACTCTAGCAGGACAAGAATAATTTCGTCATTAATTAAATTAATAATTTAATAAATGAGATAATTAATTTCGATGGTTGTTTCTTCTACTTACTTGAAATGGGCGCAAAAAAGAATATACATATATGTATTGTAAATCATCACACTTAGAGAAGAGAGAAGGGAGAAGAGAGAAGGGAGAGAATATATATGAAGCATTCCATGCAGTGCATTTAGGGTTGTCAACTTCTTGCAGAGGTTGTAAAGAATCATTCACGAGACACCTGCCTGCCTTATTAACTCTAAAGAAAAAGGTACAAAACTTCAGATCCAAGAGGGAGAGAGAGAGAGAGAGAGAGAGAGAGAGAGAGAGAGAGATGCATAGGGCATACAACAACTCCACCTCTTGTAAGAGCATATTTAACTATATGAGCATTAAATGAAAAGTCAGATGGTCAATTGAGGGTCCAGGGTGTTGGTCTGGGATCGGATGGTCAAATTTTTGACTCTTTTAATTAAATCCAACGGTGATTGTGGACCCTCCTTTGTTAACTGTGATCATCTTGCTATTGCCTCTGTCAAGTCACATTGAATTGCCCCACCTCTTGTCTTTTATATACCTGTATCATAAATTATTCTAATAAATATGCCAATCTAGCCAATTGGTTCTATACATAAATTATTCTAATAAATATGCCAATCTAGCCAATTGGTTCTATATATATATATATATATATATATATATATATATATATATATATATATATTTTAATACAGATGATTTATCTTTAATTCAACTAAAAGAGATAAATTTAATATGATATATGAAAATTGTATTTAATTAATGCATACTCATTGATCCATGATTAGGAATGGCAATTATTTTCAAGTATTTCATCTATTTGTATTTTAGGATGAATTTGAATAATATATAATTGAGTTTGAGATTAATTTTAATTTAAAAAATAATATATTCATAAGCTTGATTTATATATTAAATATTCGTTATTAAATTTATTTATATAAATAATTAATTAAATATAATATATTTTAATAATAATATTTATAAATTTAAATTTTATATTTTAAATAAATAAATTTTAATATTTTATAAGATTATTAAATTTGAAAAAATATATAAATTATTAATAAAAATATTTTTTATATAAATTATTAATTAAAACATATAAAATTTTACGGGTTCAGATAATATTCTAAGTAATTATTATAATGGAGTTTGGGATTTGATACAAATAATTTAGGATAAATTTTTATTAGATTTTGAGATAAATTTATATATTAAAATATTTAATTGAGTTTGAATTCAAATATATATGATGATTTTTTTAATATGATATTCATTATAAATTTTTTTTATTTAAATTTGGTCTATCATAATTTTAAGATAAAAGATATACCGTGGAACTTTTATATATATATATATATATATATATATATATATATATATATATATATATATATATATATATATATTAAATTCATGATGAATTAGGCCTATATAAAAATTTTCCGTCCATTACTATCTCCATCGGTGATGACCAGTCATTGATTGAATTAATTGCGATTTATGCAATTAAGAGTCGGCAAAAATTAGGATGAAGAGTACACATAGGAAAATGTCTGAGCTTCAAAAGAAAAGTTGTACTGAAATCTACAAACTGACAAGTCTATATGTTGGGATTGATCCGGGTAAGGTTCTGACCAACTAAGCTCTGGTCATGGTTTATATGTATGGTGGGGCTAGGGCATGGCGGTGATAGACAGCGATGGCTTGTGGATTGGAGAGGACTATTAGACTGAGGCTGTGTGGAGCTTTATATGCCTACCAAACTTTCACTCATTTTTAGTGCCATTATGGCTTTACCAAACTTCACCGATCCATGCTAATGAGAATATCACATTCTTAGGGTTTTCCATGTGGACGATGACGATTCCCATGCATTTTCTTCGATTTTTCTTTTTCTTTTCGATGCAAAGATTGCACTGTTTTATCCAAGTGTGGATTTGAACTTTTCTAATCTCTCCACATGCTTGTTATTATCGTTAGTTGCATTAATAAAGACCATATATATAAGTCAGTATCTTTATTATTTTTTTTTATTGACGGTTAAGAGTATTTTTAAGATAATTTTCATGT